>NW_028318980.1:3370000-3517500 GCF_062004578.1 Staurois parvus
TAGCAGCTTTAGCCATTGTCTCCCAATGTTGTCAATGACAGCCCGTGATGATAACGTGGGGAGTGGGGCCGAGCCGTGCACCGTGTGTCTATTGACACACAGAGCTGGCTTGGGAGTGAGCATGCACAAGTCCCCCATAGCAAGCAGCTTGCTATGGTGGGCACATGCCGGGGGGGAGGAACCAGAAGAACCGGTGGGGGACCCGAGAAGAGGAAAATCAGGGCTGATTTATTGAAAAACAATTGCACAGAGCAGATAAATATGGCATGTTTGTTATTTAAAAAAAAATAAATTGTGAGCCTTTACAATCACTTTAATAGACTTTTCTTCCCCTTTAGAATTGTGTCACATACAGGAAAGAAGAATACCCGCACCTGCCTATGAGCTAGGGGGTTCACCCCCAATTCCCCTGGTCCAAACTGCCCAGGATGGAGGCCCATTCCCACAGCATCATGCAAGCAGTTGAAGCTCAGTGGTGCGAGTTTTTAGGGGTCAAAAAAGTGATCAGGAGGCAACAGAATAATCTATCTTGCCTTCCTTTGCCCTATATATAAAATTGTCAGTCATGGCTAAACTTATCACATACAGCTGCCTAAAGAATCTTCAAAATCTGCCACTCGTGGAAGTGTTGGATTCCTGCTCCTCCCCCTGCTCTTACGGGTTTTATTCACTAGTCCTTACATTACTACTGTGTCCTTTATTGATGTAAACACCACTGGGAGGAATCACAAAGTTCAGCTGTGGGAGCAGGAAACTGACACTCCCGAAGTGTCAAATTCTAAAGGACTCAGAGTTTGTATCTTCATGGTTTTACATTCTCATTCTGGCTTACATGCTTACATTCTGATGAAGCCACTTGGTTGGTGGCGTAACACGCGGGGGCAGAGCCTAGTGACGTCATTGCCGGCCTTTTACAGATCGGGAGTTTTGATTTGCAGATCGCTATGTTACTGCTTCTATCATGTGAGTGATGCTCTGGAATTGTTTTATGTGGGATTAGGGGCTGACCATTTGGAAACTCAGGCACTGCCCGAGGGCCCGGGGTCAGTAGGGGCCCCATGAGATGCCCCTGGTAACTTTTTCATAGGCTTTTTTGAGTTTGGGCAAGGACACAGGGGCCCCATGAACCCCTATTGCCCGGGGGCCCCATGAGTTGTCAGTCCACCTCTGTGTGGGATTAAAACAGTATTACACTATGGGAGATGTCCTCTGTTCTTTCTATAAGCTGCGAGTCCTGTTTATACTGTCATTGAAGGGGTGCCTGTCATCAGCTCTCTGCTGCCATCTATAGCATCATTTTGGAATTACCATGCTTGGTTGACCTGTATTAATTTATGGATCCATGGTAGGAGGTGAGCGGCCATCCATATATATTTTTAGGTGGAGGACATTGAGTTAAAGCGGAGCACCACTCAAAAGGGGAAGTTCCGCTTTAAGGACTGCTCCCCCGCTCCCCATTAAGGATTGGGACCTTTGGGGGGCGGGGGGGAGCAGGTACCCAAATTTGACAGGTACCCATTCCTACTTCCAGTCTGATCGCCTAGGTGATCGGAAGCGGAAGGTATCCTTCCTCCCTGTAGTCTTTTGGGACACGTGACAGGTCCCAGAAGACTACAGGACCATTCATGAAGCGCAGCGCTACTCGTGCATGCGCAGTGGGTACCCGGCTGTGAAGCCGCAAGCTGTCACAGCCGGGTGCCCACACTGAAAGTGGAATACAGTACGGCCGGTGAAACGGGCTGTGGGGGACACACCATGGGACCGAGGGACAGGTAAGCGGCTGTTTTTTAAAAGTTAGCAGCTACAGTTTTTGTAGCTGCTGACTTTTATTTTTTGACAGTGTGAGTGGAACTCTGCTTTAGGGTGGAGCGCTGTGTTTTTCAAACAGACTTTATTTATCCAGAGCGCATTGTAGGGATTCTTCACCATTCAAGCACCTTATTTGATTTTCACCATTCAAGCACTTTATATGTATATTTATATTTCATATTTTGATTGAACTATCACATTTGAATCTGTTCATGGAATATTATGTCCGTATGAGTTAGCACATTACTATTTATGTATGCTTTAATGCAACCTGTATCCTTTAGCGAAAGAGGTGTTAACTGTCAGCTTTGGCAAATAGCCCTTTAATAAAATTTTTATTCTAATAACAGGCACTTTAAAAAAAAATTGCAAATGAAAGCACAAAAAAAAAAGTCAAGTGTTTTAAAATCTTACATAAGCTGTGGTTGATTGACATCCTATTTGATAGTAAGCGTTTAGTGTTGGAATCAATGCCACTTGGCAGAGCCAGCAGCATGACACCAATGATTGTTTTAGCTATCTGCAAGGGTTGCATTCTTTCTACTATCCATAAATGTAAAAGGCATCATTTTGCCGCTCACCCATGATTAATTCATTTTTTAAGTGTAATCCCCCCCCCTTCCACGTAGGGCCACTGGTAAAATCTGGCTCTTCTCTAATAGTACAGAAGCTGCTCACCACCACAAGCACCAGTCCATACACTCTGACTCTAATAACTCAGTCTAGGGGATGTTGTTTTGAAATGTATTGCTTTTTATTATTATTATTATACAGTATTTATATAGCACCAAAGGGTTTGCTCAGCGCTGTACAATAGCGAGGGGGACAGAACATGAGACAAGACAGTAACAATACAATACACAAGGGGTTCGAGGGCACTGCTCTTCGAGCTTACAATCTAGGAGGGAGGGGAAAGTGGTACAGAAGGAAATGGCTGTAGGGGATGGAGTAACGGGAGGAGTGGAGGAGGTCAGTTGTTAGGTGAGGGTGGGGTAGGCTTTCCTGAAGAGGTGGGTTTTCAGGGTGCGCCTGACATTGAGGAGGGTAGGTGACAGTCTGATGGATTGGGGTAGGGAGTTCCAGAGGATGGGGGAAGTTCTGGAGAAGAACTTGAAGAACTTTAAGCAGGAGAGGGGTTAGGGTATGGGATACTCCAAAAATGATTGGCAACACCAATGGGATGACAGTCTTCAGCTTAGTCTCTTTATCTCTAGGTGACTCGGAATATTGAAGAGTCTAAGGCCTCACAGTTGTAGACCATAAGGCAATTTCCTTTGGCATTTGGTAACCTTGAGTCCATGCACAACTAATGGTTGGTTCCCAATTCAATTTTTCAGAACTCGGCACAGTAACAGGAACACTTTACTGTAGCCTCACACACCAGGGATCTGGTGAGGACAGGAGAATGGCCCTATTAGAGCTGTCTCCGTCCAGGCTACCTCTGACACTTATATCCCAAAAGCACACTGTCACCAGGAATCCATTCAGAGTCTTTACTCACAAGTCCCTAGGACAGCTGCACCCATCCAGATCCCTCAAGACAGGATCCAGTGAGGGAAACAATTCTTCGCCAGACACAATCCTTTTTTGGTGAACTCCTACAGTCAGCTTCTCAGGAGATCAATCTAGGCCCTCATCCCTGACACAGTTGACACCTCAAAAACAGCTATATGATCCATGCCTAAGAGTAGAAGCCCCTCGCGCTTGGGAACCCTCTTGGGGAGAAGGAACAATCTCTCCAGGGCTTCAAACTATTTATCACCTCCCCCAGCCACCTGCTGGACTCTTCTTTCCAGGTACTGGCCAAGCGGTAAAAAATATTCAGGCTAATCTTTTGAATCTCCTTCCCTATGTTTTATAAGATTTTTCCATAGGAAGGGTGAAGCAATCAGTCTTTAAGTTTGTGTAACCCTGGACAGACCAGAACAAACAATCACTGCTCCCTTGACCACATATGGGTGTCATTTTATCATGCTCAGTTCTCCGGCATTCTCAGAGGAGAGAGTTTTACTGTGAATGCCTATTTATGAAGTGGTGTAGATCGCTTCTCTCGAATGAAGGGAGAAGCGACCTACAAACGCTTTGAAAGCTGGAAAACGGCTGCTGTTACTATAATCTTGCGAGATTACAGTAAGAGATCAGTCAAACACTGTTTCGTTCGTTTGCCGTTCCTCCGATTCTCCACCTCTGGGCTGGAGAATCTGGAGGGAGAACGCAGATCGCCAGTAAAGGACTGACATCGCTTCTTCATATACTGGCCATCTGTGTGCTGAGATGATCAGCGGAGAACATGTTCTCCACTGATCATCTCTGTTTCCTAAACCACTAATGATCTGAGATCAGCAACGATCCTTAGGATCGCCGCTGATCTCTGTTTCATAAAAGGACAACTAGGAGCCAAAAGCTAAATTCTCTTAGAATCCTACACTAGGAGGTTGCTACATAAGGGTACAGAAGTTGAGGAAGACTTCTAGATAATACCAGCTCTAGGACTGTTGGGGCTGCTGACATTATATCCAAGATGGTGGTACTCAGCAGCAGTCTCAAGGTTTTAGGACGTCTACACAAGGGGGCTTTTACAGGTCAATAAAATTCATAAAATATGTTAAAAGCACAGATAATTTTATGAAAAGACTTTTGATTAAATGAATGGTGTGACACAGGGTCCCTTTAAGAAGTAACAAAGGCATTTACCATAAGGGGTCTACAGTTTGCACTGTTGTTCCTTTGAACCTGAAATTGTTGCCTCTGACCCGGAATATTCCTGTTAAATAAAACCTAGCACAACCAGTAGACCATTTTTTTGTATGATTTTTGTTGAGTTTGCTTTCTCACGAGAGCATCAGGTGGAAATAGCAGAAAGTTCTAAGCGTGTTCAGCGGAAGTCTCCTCATCCATTATTCATAGCGTGAACTCATGACTAACAATAAAAACTCCACATCAGCCCTAAAATCTACTCTTATTTTCCAGAGAACAGCATATTGCTAAATAATACAAACAACCAGCAGGATACGGCACTGTCACTAGTAACCAAAACTCAGCTAATAAGTCCCATAAATAAACAAAGCCAACAACCCCATCCATTCACCTGAGACCTTCCAGTTACCAGCATATGGCACAAGTCAAAGCAGAACTTCAGACAGATATAAAAGATGCAAAATAATGCAGTTCTGTAATTATTAATACATCATTAGATTTATTTTTTAAATATAAGTCATGTAAGTACCTGAATCTGCACAGCAGGACTGAGTATGAAAGGAAGATGCAGCACCAGGAGCCAATCAGATTATGACATAAAGCATGCTGATAGGAGGAGAGAGCAGAGTGACTAGGAGATGAGCTCATCACTGTGCTGCTTCTCCTTTCCTGTTCAGTCACAGACTGGGGGGGCTGGGGTCCAGTCTGGGCTCAAAGAAAGTGAGTTGAATGATGTTGGCCATCAGACTGAGGACATCTAGTGGCAGGAAATAAGAACTGCAGGGAAGAACTCCCGAATAAAAGTAAATATTGCAACAAAAGCTGTTCTTTATTTTAACTTTTAACCCCTTCCTGTCAAGTCCCAACTTCCCTTTAACTGAGCTTTTGTGCCTGTGGAGCAGGAAGGTCTCTCCAATTACATGACCTCTGTGATTGGCTGTCACAGTGGTCACAAGATAAGGAGCTAGTACCACTGACTGCGGATCATTACTATAGAATCGGAGATGTCTTTGACAGCTCAGTCACTGTGCTGTGGTCTCAACCCAGAAACCTATGCCACCCATGGACGCATATGTGTGGCATGAAGGTGCTAAAGATGGCCCTTTTGGATGTGGGCAGGAAGAGGCTAATGATATATTCATTTTATTTTTGGAGGGACTTCTGTTTTCATGTTCGTTGAAAATAGCTGAAATAACTGAGACTGATACCAAAAGCAGCAGTGTTCTTTATTGGGTTAGAAGGGTCAGTCCATCAATGACGGATATTTTGGATTTTGGTAAATTCTGAAGGCAAACTGCCTGATGACTTCTTCAATCTCTTGGACATTCTATTGAGGAGATATCATATTATGGATTCTCAGCATGCAATTTATTTTTGAAATGTATTTAATATTATGGAGTATGTAAAAGGAGGAGCCAGAAAACACAAAGATGGACAGAGACCCCCAAAACTCCCAGGTGGGCAGGAGCAGAGCCAGGAAGATCCAAGACACATAAAGAACTATAGACAGACTCAAATCACCAGGCTCCCCCTGTTGAAAAAACAGTTTTGGGAGGACTTGTGGACTAGGTGCAGAGAGGTGCTGCGGCAGTAATGACACTGTGGCCCAAGATGCAGAAACTACTATATTGTAGAACTTGAAGAACAGTCACAACAACCCAGCGGGATTCTCCCGCTGGGTTGTTGTGACTGTTCTTCAAGTTCTACAATATAGTAGTTACAGTGACTGAGCTGTCAAAGACATCTTCGATTCTGTAGCAATGATCCGCAGTCAGTGGTATTACTCCAGGAACTCTCAGTCAATGCAGTGGGGAGTCAGCGATAGTAGGCCCGAGCTAAAGACAGCACCTGGCGAGGGAGCCCCAACCCAAGAGGGAGCTTGCAGAAGAGTAGACGAAGGCCCTAAGCTTTCCCTACTCCTCTGGAACCTTTTCCTGACCTGTGGTCAGGTGCATTGCTATGGCCAATCACAATGCACTGTCAGGGAGCAGTGCACTGTGGGGCATGGCGGGCAAACAGCCCATGGAACGCCCTAACCAATCGTGTGTTCACCAAACACACGAACAGCCAATGTTCGAGTCGAAATTATGCTCGACTCGAATATGAAGCCCAGCCCTGTTTAATACCCCTAAGCCACTATGCTGCCCAAAGCCACCACTAGCTTGTATATGCCCATTGGTGGCAAGTGTTAACTTTGTGGTGTCAACCAGCAATGGTAGGCTTCAGGAGAAAGCTCCCCACTGCTAAGCACTTGAAAGAAAGCAAACAACTGGCACTAAGAAAGGCAAGGACAAACCATCCTTACTGTAAACTTGTTAAAAAATATGATACACCAAATTACTCTTTTAAAAAAAAAAAGTTCTTAAATTATTAAATCAAATGCGGACACCGGCGACCCCATATGGCTGCAACCTAGAATTTGTGGCCCTACCATGAACTAGTCATGTAACTCCTGAGCTCCAGTTAAAATTGACCTGAGGTCAGATCTACCGAACCCTCATATAAAATGCCAAAAAATAAGCAAAGGATTTGGACAGATTTGCTTTTCTTTAGAACGAATAAGACCTCTGACTCACACTATGTTGCAGAGGACATATTTTTTGATTTTCAGTGTAATCAGATTAGTGTTACATCTAAGGACAGAGGTTTCCCCTGTGCCAGGAAACAAAATAATCCTCTATAATTTGAAGCTTTTCGACAGCTCATTATAAGACTGTGGAAACTCACAAAACAAAAACAGATTTGAAGCAGAACTCCAGTCAAAAACAAGTAGATAAAAATGAATAGCCCATCACAAGATAAAACACCAAAACCAGCTGAGGTCTTCTACTTACTGCTCCACAGGTATAGACCACCACAATAGGAATATAAAGGGCCCAGTTCAGAAGGTCTTTTTTTATTTTCTCTACTAATGATAAGGAGAGCCAAACGTCTTCACTGTAATCCATTGACAGTCACCAAGCCCCAACACAAGGATATGGTAATGTCATATCTTGCACTACTTCCAGGCTGGTCCTTGTCTCCTATCTCCGTGGCTATAAGCCCACAATGGAGGAAGATATTCAGGGTGATCTCCAGCCAAGCAAAACCCTTTCATGAAAACACTATAATTTTCCTGGTATTGCCCCAAGACCAAGTGTAATGCAAAGCGTTGGATGCAGTGGTGTAAAGTACACTGCCACTGGACTTTAGAGCAGTGGAGGTGTGTTCTCTGGAGTTTCAAATCATGCTTCTCTGTCTGGCAATTCAACGGACATGTCTGGGTTTGGCTGTTACCAGGAGAATGGTACTTGCCTGACTGCATTTTGCCAAGTGTAATGTTTGGTGGAGGGGGGTTTCTGGTGTGGGGTTGTTTTTCAGGAGTTCAGCTTGTCTCCTTAGTTCCAGTGATGGGAACTCTTAAGGTGTCAGTCCTTCCTGTTCAAACATGACTGCGTACCAGTGCACAAAGCAAGGTCCATAAAGACATGGCTGAGCGAGTTTGGGGTGGAAGAACTTGACCTCAACCCGATAGAACACCTTTGGGATGAATTAGAGCAGAGACTACGAGCCAGGCCTTCTCGTCCGACATCAGTGCCTGACCTCACAAATATGCTTCTGGAAGAATGGTCAAACCTTCCCATAGATACATTCGTAAACCTTGTGGACAGCCTTCCCAGAAGAGTTGAAGCTTTTATAGCTACAAACGGTGGGTCAACTCAATATTGAACCCTACGGACTAAGACTGGGATGCCAATAAAGTTCATTTGCATGTAAAGGCAGGCCGACCAATACTTTTGACAGTATAGTGTACTATCTGTAGCGAAGGGAGACCACTAGTGAACAAAACAGGAACTACACCATGAAAATAATGAATACCTTCCTACACACTGTTGACTGTTGGGATAATGGCCAAGAAGCAATAAGAGAGGTAAAGAAAACAGATATCCATGGAATGAATAAAATAGAAGCAACTACATTCTTGCACTGCAGGTTCTAAGGCACAACTTCCTCTCCAGCAAAGAGAACAGTAATTAGCATGGTAATATCATCAACAAATGTCAATTCACATCTGGTGAGACTAGAAGTCAGACACAGCAGTACCTTAGATGATCTCACACTGCAGATATACAGTACTCAAGGTACAGGACAAGAAGAGCACTACTTTTTATTTTCAGTATATTTTCTAAAAAAAGGTACCAATGGACTTGGGTAGCCCAATTCCTAGGTCAGGAATCATAGCTTGGTGGTGTTTCTCCTGCCTATAGAAGGTTTGCTTAAGGCAAATTTGGTTGCTCCCAGGTCTTAGAACATAATGCTGTAGTTCCTGGCCAGATGATACCAGAACTGAGTGACTGAAATAAGGAAGGGCACTGGTAGGTGGTCAGGCACTACAGAGCAGCTGCTAGAATAATCCTGGGATAGTCTAAGGTCAGGGCAGGGAATGAGCAAGTGTAGGCCAAAACCAGTTCCCAGGTCAAGGCTGGTAGAAGACAAGCATAGTCCTTTCTTTTGCTTCACTCTCCCTATATTTGGCCAGCATCCTAACCTTGAGCTTGGTCGGGGGTGGAGAATGTGACAGCACTGACACCTGACCTGCCCACTACCAAAAACCAAAATTGTCACATGACCTCCATATTTTAGAGTACTTGGCATTTTTCCTTGAACCTCATGGCAAACAGAATGATGGTGGGGGTGCTATTAAAGTGAACCTGTTGTGTTGTCTTTCATGGGCAGATTTGTTTTAATACTCTGTCATATATTGTAGCTGAAGATACCATAGCTCTGACAATAGATGCAATATTTATACTTTTTTGCTTTATTGTTCAGATTTGTCATAGCTTTCCTCCAATCATTTTTTTTTATTCCTGGCTGTAGTCAGACATCTTAAAACCCTGGATTTGTCATATCCTTCTTATGTATCCGCAAAGGGTACATAGAGCCAAGAACTGCTTAGACTTTTAGTTACTCTAAGCAGCAAACTATTTTCATATTTCCTCTAGTTATTTTAATTCTAGCATCAGATTCTTAAGGCTTGGCATTGTTTGTATGTTCTGCATATAACATAAATAAATAAGAACAAAATTTAGCCTTGTCAGTCTTACCTAAACTTCTTCCAGTCTATTATCCCAAGTTTGGTTCCTCTGCTGTTTGGCTTGAGTATAGATATCTCAGGAGACCTCTTATCTCTATTCCATTATGGACTGGCCGCGGTTTGTTATGGTTCATGAAGTCAAAAGCTTTAGAGAAGTCAGTGAAGCAGAAATAACTTTTCAGTTTCTGAAACTCTCTATATATTCCCATTATTCAATAGATGGTTTTAGCTTTGTCTCTTGTTCTTTTGATTCTTCTGAAAGCATCCTACACAATCTGGCACCTTGGGTCCTTATATAGCTGAAATATATCTATAAGTACTATCTTGCTAACATCTAAGTCCAATTGTTTGGTAATCAAAGTACTCCTTCATACTGGTATCTTTTTTTTATCTTTTGACCATTATATATTTTTTATTTTGATCCACTGACCAAATTTGCTGTTATATGGCAACAAAAGCAGAACATATACAGTCATGTAAAAATTGAGGTACTGTACTGTACTGTACAAAATGTGTTGACCTTCCCAACATATTTGAAAAGGTAAACATTCGACCTTTACTCAAACAGTGCCTACAGATAGAGGGGATATACTTGAAAAAGGAGTTTTCAAAAATGTATTCAACAAAAATATCAAGAGATGCAGTGGTCTTATCACGTACCTGGTGATGGAGGCCAATGGAGAGAGGGCTTCCCTTGTGGCTAAGTTCCAGACTCCCCTGAGAGTGGGACAGCGGGAGTCTGGCCCAAAATTGCACAGGTCGCCTGTAGGAGTGCTGGTTGGTGATCCACTCAGAAGCACAGCTGGTGCACGGAGATAGGTCTGCAGATAGGTCTGTGCGTGGTATGCAAGCCCTTCCGGGATTTAGATGTTTACTGGGCGGTTGGTTTAAGCCAAGGGCAGATACCAGGTGGGAATCAGAGCAGACGTAGTCAGATGGGATAGCCGAGGTCATACACAGAGGAGCGAGAGAGTATCCATAAGCCAAGCCGAGGTCAGATCAGGGGTAAGGCAGAGTAGACAGGTCCAGGAGCAAGCCGAGTCGGTAACAGGAAATCACGGGTCAAAGTCACAGGAAGCAGGAACGGGGTACGGGGAGCTAGAGATCATCCAGCAACTTGAGGAAGTGGTGAGCCTCCTTATAAAGGCCATCTGGCACCAGACTGAGGCTGAAGTGTCCTTCTGCGGCCATGCAGAGTGCTGGCAGAAATGCCAGATCTTACAGAACCTCTGCCGTGGACCCTGACAGGTCTACTAAGGAAAAAATAAGTACAACCTTGATGTTAAAAGCTAGTTTTGCCCACAGTAGTATAAATTACTTTTTTACTGCAGTTTGTATAAGTGCCTATCAGTCTTTATCATTAACCACTTCTCCATGCAAAATCCCTTTAGTTGCTGGGTTTCCTTGCATGAACTGCCATTTCAAAATCCCCCTACAAACATCAAATGGGAATCAAATCGGTACTTTGACTACGGCAGTCTATAACCCTTTATGTCTTTTTTCTGAGCCATTCATTGGTAGATTTGCTTTCTTTCAGATCCTTATTGTGCTGAAAGGCTCATTTCTGGCTCAACCTCAACTTTCAGACAAATAGCCTCATATTCTTATCAAACACACTTTGGTTTGATAATATAGATTTTATAACTGATTTTATAACCGAGAGCTGGTCAGAACATAAAGCAACAAAGCAAACACAAAACATAAAATTTCCACCACAATGCTTCACAGTTATAAGGTTTGTCTCCTAAAATATTGTCTTTGCTTTGAGCCAAACATGGCTCCTGCTAGTGTGACCACATAACTCGTTGATTAATCATTCTTCAGCACGTTGTACAAGGAGGCTTAGAATTTGCCTAAATATTCGATGGCAAGCTGCAGTCCTTCTCTTATGTTCTTTTTGGATTCAGGCTTCTTCCTAGCACGCCTTTTTCTTCAGGGTAAATTGGTGCAATATCTTTCTAATTGTAGATACATGCACTTTGACTCCAGCTGTTGCAATAGTTACCTGAAGACTCTGCAATGAAATTTCAGGGTTCTTGGAAACTTCTTTTAGCATCAAATGAACCGCTCTTGTGTTAAATTTACTGTTCTCTCAAGTCCTGGACCAATTACCAGTTGGTTGAAATCTATCTCACTGGTAGATGGTTTTCCTTACAGTGCAATGATTGATTTCAAACCAGTTGGTGATCTTTTTAAACCCCTGCCAGACTAATAAGCATCCACAACTTACTTTATGGGGGCCTTAGAGAGCTCTATTGATCTTGGCATAATGACACCACACTTGTCAATGGCAAAGAGAACACCAGACCCCTAGATGTCTGAAGTTTAAATAAGACAGGTTCTACCTGCCTACTGCCTAAGGAGGTTCTAATCCATTGAATATCCAGGGCGAATATACTTTTTTTTTGTAGATCTGCATTTTTGTAAATTTACAGTTGTGCTCAAAAGTTTGCATACCCTGGCAGGAATTGTGAAATATTGCCATTTGTATTGAAAATATGATTGATCATGCCAAAAAAATGTGTTTTATTTAAGGATAGTGGTCATATGAAGCCATTTCATATCACGTTTGGCTCCTTTTTAAATCATTATGATAAGAGAAATCACCCAAATGGCCATAATCAACAGTTTCCCACCCCTGGAATGTTTGGTCTTGGTACAGACACACAAGGTGACACACACAGGGTTCAAATGGCAATTAAAGGTTAATTTCCCATGTCTATGGCTTTTTAAATTGCAATTAGTGTCTGTGTATAAATAGTCAATGAGTTTGTTAGCTCTCATATGGATGCACTGAGCAGGCTAGACACTGGGGGGTTTATTTACTAAAGCTGGAGAGTCCAAAATCAGACTCCCTTCTGCATAGAAACCAATCAGCTTCTAACCTCAGCTTGTTCAATGAAGCTTTGGCAATGAAACCTGGAAGCTGATTAGTTTCTATGCAGAAGGGAGTCTGATTTTGGACTCTCCAGCTTTAGTAAATAAACCCCTAAGCATCAGGGAGCAGAAAGAACTGTCAAGAGATCTGCGTAACAAGGTAGTGGAACTTTATAAAGATAGAAAAGGATATAAAAAGATATCCAAAGCCTTGAATAAGACAGTCAGTACTGTTCACTCACATATTAAGAACTGGAATATTCAGAGATCTCTTGATACCAAGCCAAGGTCAGGTAGACCATGAACGATTGCAGCCAGAAATGACAGAAGAATTTTTTGGGATACAAAGAAAAACCCACAGGCAACCTCAGGAGCAAATACAGGCTGCTCTGGAAAAAGATGGTGCTGTTGCTTGAAGGAGCGCGATACGACAAAACTTGACCAAAACGAGCTGCATGGTCAAGTTGCCTTTACTGCACCAGAAAAAAAGGCCAGTTACAATAAGCCCTATAACACCTTGACATGCCTCATGGGGCTTTGTATATATATATATATATATATATATATATATATATATATATATATATATATACAAAATAGCAGTAGTCAATGGCAAATCCGGTAGGCAGGTTGTACCCAACTTGATCGATCGATCACCTTGGGTACATTCAGCCTGCCCATACGTGGTTTGAATCTTGGCTGGTTCCTGCTGAACCGACTGAGATTCATACTGTCTATGGCCATGTTAAGAAGTAATAGGACTAGCTCAAATCAGTCACAAACAACAAGTCTGTTGACAGAGTCCAAACAGATAGACTCACCTGTGTCAGTGCTGTACCATGCATCCCCACGAGTTATATTGGTGGGATTTATTCATGTTTTTAATAGTTAATTATTGTAATAAAAACTAAGTTTTTATATGCTTTATATTTGTAAACTTCATGTCCTTGGGTACCAGAAAAAAAGTCAATTGTGGAGTTTTTTTCTCCCTTCTTTCCCTTTTTCACTATACAATGTTTGGATGATGGTGCCCTCTGGCTCTACTTTAGTTCTTACTTAGGCTCTATTCCATCTAATGTTTGTCTGCTCAAATATGTTGGAAAAAGTCAACAATTCCCATGTGGCTTATTTACCATTTTACACGAGTGAAGACAGATTGACATTGAGCCTGATGTGCCTGATAAAGTAAAGGAACAAACAATTGTAGGAATTATTTGTTACATTATGCTTGGTATCCATGCACATAGCCATCCTAATCCCTGTACCTATCTAGTTGATGGTATACTGATAGATAGGCAGTCCTCACTGTTTTAGCCATAGGGAAACACAGTGGCTTAGTGGTTGGCAGTTCTGCTGTGCAACACTGGGTTCCCTGCTTTGAAGTTGGGATAGGACACTATCTGCATGGAATTTGCACTTGCTCCCTGTACTTGCGTGGGTTTCCTCTGGGTTTTGGGGTTTCCTCCCACATTCTAAAGACATTGACCCTCACGCCAGGGTGCTAGGCATAATCCTAGACTCTGATCTCTTCTTTGGGCCCCACATCAGCCTCAGCCTCCGGAACATTTCCAAAATCCGCCCCTTCCTAACCAATGACACCACAAAGCAACTTATCCACGCCTTGGTTTTATCCTGCCTTGATTACGGCAACTCCCTCCTCACTGGTCTTCCGTTACACAGGCTATCCCCCCTTCAGTCTATTATGAATGCTGCTGCTAGACTCATCCACCTTACCAACCGATCAGCGACTGCTGCCCCTCACTGCAAATCCCTTCACTGGCTTCCACTAACCCAACGTATGAAATTCAAAATACTAACCACAGCTTACAAAGCCATCCACAACACTGCCCCTAGGTACATCACCAACCTCTGCAGATATCGTCTGCTCCTCCCAAGACATCTTCCTCTCTAGCTCCCTCATCACCTTCTCCCATGCTCGCCTCCAGGACTTCTCCAGAGCCTCTCCCATCCTATGGAACTCCCTACCACAGTATGCCCGGTCAGCCCATACCCTGTCTGCCTTTAGGCGATCTTTGAAAAACTCACTTATTCGGGGAAGTCTACCTCACCTCCACCTAAGAACTGTACTTGAACCACCTCCACCAGATCATCCCCCGCAGCTATCGCCTTTTGTATCACCTTCACCTTCCTTTAGATTCTAAGCTCCACGAGAAGGGCCCTCCTATTCCTTCTGTACTGAATGTATTGTAATTGTACGGCCCCCCTTATATTGTAAAGCTCTGCGCTATATAAATTCTGTATAATATATAATAATAATAATTGACCAGTATGTATGTTAGATAGGGATCTTAGATTGTAAGCTCTTTGTGATCTGAGGCTGATGTGTATGTAAAGTGCTTGGCGCTAAATAAATGTTTGTGATGAGAGCCATTTTAATACACGGGCATCCCTGGGCACTGCCCAGGGGCCCCAAGTGCATTGGGGCCCCATGATAATCTTAAATTACATCATATTTATAAATTGTCCTGGATTTGCTGTACTGTGCCCTCTTTATCTGGCCCCCTCCCTAACTGTACCCTTCTGCATCCCCATTGAACTGTGCCCTTTATGTTGATTAGTCTTTGATTTATGGCATGTTTTCTTATTGTTTAAAATCAATTTTATTGAAAGTACTAATAAATATATATTTAATTCTATCAGCTATTTATACTTTAATTCTTGGGAGTAGGTGTGAAAATTGGGGCACACTGGTAGAGGACCCAGTGCAGTACTTTGCCCAGGGGCCAATGATGCTTTTAAGATGGCCCTCTCTGTGATCAGGGTGCCTTTTTTTTCAGAGAATATGTGCAGGTACTCCCACCTTCTGAGTCACCCCTTGTCCTCGCCCCCTACCCACCTCCAAGCACTGTCCTTTGGTTCTACCCCCTACCCTCCTTCCAGTTCCACCCCTTTTAGAGAATACAGAACCGAGTATCATTTTGTGGTGCTAAGTAATTTGTATGAAACTTGTTAATGATAACAAGAAAAGCAGTAAAATAGGTCCCCTGCGGCCAGCATCAAATGGACCACCTCAGCAACAACAGATCTCCCCAGCATCAATAGATCCCCAGCAACAACATATTCTCCCAGAAACAATACTGTAGATTCCCCAACATCAATAGACACTTGCCTCAACAGTAGATACCTCCCAGCAACATATGACCCCCCCAGCAACAACAACAATGTATTCTCCACCAGCCACAATAGACCTCCACAGCAACAACAAACACCCCCCTAGAGCAATAGAACCCTCCCATTGACAATAGATCCCCCAGCAGCCAGCATCGATAGACCCTCCAACCAGGGGCGGACTGACCATTTGGAAACTCGGGCACTGCCCGAGGGCCCGGGGTCAGTAGGGGGCCCCATGAGATGTCCCTGGTACCTTTTTCATAGGCTTTTTTGAGTTTGGGCAAAGACACAGGGGCCCCATGATCCCCTATTGCCCAGGGGCCCCATGAGTTGTCAGTCTGCCCCTGCCTCCAGCACTCCTTGGCATTAAATACATTCAGTGCTGGAGGTGTCAGAACTGCATTCCCCCGTGTTCCCACTAAATAAAATGCCCTGCCTGTAATAAATGAATGTATCTATATCTATATCTAAATCTATATCTCCTGTATATGTAGAATATTATAAATAACAGTCCAAGTGGGGAGCTGCACATTGAAAAAGTCCAACTCCACTCCACCATACAAGTGGGCACCAGCCACCACCAAGAAATAGAAAGAGGACTGGGAACGGAGTGCAACAACCATGGTTTGTTCAATGGATTGATGGATTAAACACAAATTGATCGTTGCATTTCAATCTTGGGCCTCTTTGTAATTCAAATATGTATATATATATATATATATATATATATATATATAATATATATATAATATACCCAGGGCTTTTTTGTCAGAGAATAGGTGCAGGAACTTTTAATTCCACCCTTGTCTCCGCCCTCTACCCACCTCCAAGCACTGTCCCTTGGTTTCCCCTCACCCACCTCCCAGTCCCGCCCCTTTTAGAGAATATAGAATGAAGTATAACTTTGTGGTGTTAAATCATTTGTATGTAATGTGTTAATGATAGCAAGAAAAGCAATAAATTACAGTAGATCCCCTGCAGCCAGCAGCAATTGATCCCCTAATACAATAGTCCCCCACCCTCCCAACAACAATGGACCCCCACAACAAAATACCACCCCAGTAAATACAGACCCCCAGCAGCAACAACAGATCTCCCAGCAGCCAGCAGCAACATGCCCCCCCAGCAGCCAGCAACAATAGACTCCTCCCTCAACAGGGGGTCCATCCTAGTAACAATGGCCTCCATGCAAAATAGATTCCCATCAGTGGCAATAGATCCTCCATCAGCCAGCATCAATAGACACTCCAGCACATCCCAGCACATCTTGCCATTGCATACATTCAGTGCTGGAGGTGCTGGAACTGGGTTCCCCTGAGCTCCTGCTGAAAAAAGTTATATATATATATATATATATATATATATACACACACACACACTGTATGTATATATATATATATATATATATATATATATATATATATATTATACTATATAAATAGTATATAGTTTGCAAATATATTTATGCTATATCTCTCGATGACATCTCACTAGGTTTTATTAATTATATTATATAGAAAGAAGAACGTGGCAGCAGAATTAAACATTATTTGTGCGTACGTACCCAGTCTCCCAAATCTACATGCTTTTCTGTACACAAATCTTTTATGCTGTCACTGTTAAGTACCTCCAGGCAGATCTGAAAGGCAGAGAGCCAGTGGGGAGTGCATGTATCTGTCTCCGCTTACCCTTCAGCCTTGTGAAGACACAGGAGGATGGGATATATTGTAAACAAAATATAATAAATTACCGAGGAACTGAAACAAGGGAAATAAAAGCACTGGTTGCTCCATTACCCTCCTCTGTAAAGCAAGACGGAACTACTGTCTGTCTGTTACACGGGTGTAGTAATTACAGTTTAAAATGTATACATGAAATATACTTAAAGGTGTTCTCTAGACAAAATGGAAATACAGGCAGGAGACAGAAACAGGCGTCCGCTGAAATGACGCAAACATTTTTTGATCATGTATGATCCGTTCTACAGTTTGGTCCTTTTTAGGTCGTATTCACCATCTACGAACCTTAAAGCTGAAGTTTAGGTTTCTTTTTTTGTTTTTTTTTAATCAGCACTAGAGATGATTCTTACAATGAAATGAAAAGGGTCCCTTGTTCTGGTGATCTGTTTGGTTGAATTCTTCTTTCTTCTGCACCCCCCCATATCCAAGCAGCTGTACTCTTTTGATGTTGAAGGGGTTAAAACAGCCACTGGACCTATCATAGGCACTCACCTGAAGTGCTGACTACAGGGGTTGGGCAGAATTATGGAGTTCATGAACACCACTTAATAGTAAAAATGGATCTAAAAATATCTAAACGTCCAGGAATTGTGCTAATGATGAATAAATATCTCCAACAAGAGTGTTCTTGTGGTGCATAGTGCAAAGTTTCAAGGTAAGATGGTGAGAAAATTAGTGACTTCTGTGACCATGTTCATCCCACAGAGATGAGTGTAGATTGCACTAACCAGAAAGCGCAATGGTTATCAAAGTGCAAGCGCACGAAAACACGTTAGGGAGGTGCCTTACACCCTGTGACGTCACACCACACGGCCCCTGTGGACGGACGGCGGCCATTTTGGAATTACCTGTTACCAGCTGTTCACTACTGCTTGTGAGTAGTACATTCAAGTACCTGTTTATTTTATCCCTGTGGCTATTAAAATACTACACTATCAGATCTTTCTGTGTTCTGGCTCGTTACCTCCGAGCCCCCCCCCCCCCCCCTCCTCCAAGGCTTATTAGGATGATCTGGAGGCCACATCATGAATGGTTAAACTCCCCCTGCTGGTGAGACGATTACATATCCCCTGGTACCTGGAGACCCTGAGGTTGCGATACTTGCCCAGCTGACGCAGGCCAGACGACCCTCGCTGTGATCCAGTTCCAATAGGTGGATGACCAGGAGTTGGTTAACACTCAAATGTGGATTACCATTGCGCTTTCTGGTTAGTGCAATCTACACTCATCTCTGTGGGATGAACATGGTCACTGAAGTCACTAATTTTCTCACCATCTTACCTTGAAACTTTGCACTATGCACCGCAAGAACACTCTTGTTGGAGATATTTATTCACCATTAGCACAATTCCTGGATGTTTAGATATTTTTAGATCCATTTTTACTATTAAGTGGTGTTCACAATGCCATTTTTTCAGCTATATGCACCGTGTGATTATATGCATTTCTATCAATGTATTATTGAATTATATTAGCGCTGCATGTTCGTTTGATATATTTACTTTGGAGGCTCCTGGTGTTCGCCTTTCATGCTAGTCGCTTTTTGGTTTTTATCCAGCGCTCATATCTTTTCTGTTTTTATTAGATTTATGGAGTTATCATTATTATCTAATATGGTGTTGGCATCTATGGCAGCTTGGGAATTGACAAATACGTCTTAGATGGTGGATATTGGAATCTGATACCACTATTTATGCAAAAAGTATTCCAGAGATGTCAGGGGGGTGGAAAACAAGCCCGAACCTTGTTCTCCAAAATTGACCATAGTAGTTTTATGATATTGAGGTCATCTACATGATCATCAAACCACAATTTAAAAACACCAGCTGTGTGAATTAGAGCACTATCATCTTGATAAATGGCACCAGGGGCGGACTGACAACTCATGGGGCCCCTGGGCAATAGGGGATCATGGGGCCCCTGTGTCCTTGTCCAAACTCAAAAAAGCCTATGATAAAGGTACCAGGGGCATCTCATGGGGCCCCCTACTGACCCCCGGCCCTCGGGCAGTGCCCGAGTTTCCAAATGGTCAGTCCGCCCCTAAATGGCACTGTCTTCTTTGGTGCACATGATTGGTCAAACTTTGTACATATTCACTGGCAGTGACTCTACTTTTCAAGGTGATGATGGGGCCTGCAGAATACCAAGATACCGCTGCCCAAACCATGATTGCGTTGCCACCATGCTTTACGGTTGGCACAAGACATTCCTAGTTGTAAGCTTGGGACAGTGTTTGCCACAAGTAAACACGACCAGTGGTTGGGAACAGTGTGAAGCTCAATTCATCAGACCATATTACAGTCTTCCATTGATTGATAGTCCATGATTTAGGTTTGTTGCACCACTTTCTCTTCTGAGCATTAATACAGGTCACTAGTGGTTTGGCAATTGCAGATTGCCTGTGAATGTTTTGCCTATGGAGTCCCCTTCGCACAGTTTTTGTGGACATGGGCTTTGGAAGACTGAGATTGAGCTCTGCAGTCCCTTTTGCAGTAATTGTTTTTTTATTCCAGGTCACAATCCTGCGCAATGTCCTTTTGTCTCTTGTCAACAATGTCAACGCAAAATATGTCGTCACTTTCACATCTGTAAATCATGTAGTGTTTACATATTTTTGTCCAACCCCTGAATATGTGCCCTTTTCACTTCCTTTTTCATTCATGGAAGCTGCACTATCACTTCCTGCAATGGAAAGCGCTCAATGAATGGAGGAGGTAGACCTTTCATTTATCCCACCCTGCATCCATTGAGTGCTTTTCATTGCGGGAAGTAAAAATAGAAGTTAGCAAATTTATAAAAATACATTTAGCATCTTTTTTGATCCCATACATTATTTGTTTTCACCATTTTTTGCATCTCAGTGCCTCTGATCTTCTTAATCTACGTTTAACCACTTCCTGTCTACATGCACTAACTTTAAAAATGGCTGCACAACATTGATCTTGAGCAGGTTCCTCCTTGTGCCGAAGATGGGTCATGCCTCTGTCTCCATCAGGGTTGCAGAAAGGCAATGCAAGAGCACATTTGAGAGACAGTTATCACCCAGTGACAGGAGGTGCCTGAGCTAGGGCCCTAATGGCTGGATCACCATGTTTTCTTTTAATAGCAAACTACAAATTTAAGAAGACTGAAGTAATTTAATGCTTATTTGAGATCTAAATGAGGCTGATTTATTTTAGGCAAATAGACAGTTCATTTTGCAAGTGAAGTTTCACTTTGCAAAGGAGTTTTCCGCAGAGCTTAGTGAATAGGTTGAAGCACGGATGACTTCCATCACCCAGTCATGTACAAGTGTAGCACACACCCCAGGCCAGTTTTGCAATGTTGTCCCAGGTTCTATTCCCTATTGGGTGCACAGCAGCCACGCACGCAAATGTTTCCCAGCCTCTCAACACAATAACCAGGCAGCGAGTGTCTTTTTGAAGTTTAATGCTGGTGAGCCTTGGGATACTCCAAATTGAGTACAAAATTGTAACTGAGGACACTCTCTGGCATTATCTAACCCAGCAATGGGCAAACTACGGCCCACGGGCCGTATACGGCCCGGCGGACCTTTTAATCAGGCCCGCGGAGCTAGGCTCCCGCTAGGCTCCTCTCACAGTCCGCCCTGAAGATCGGTGTAGCATGAAAATCTGTTTCCTATGAGGATCTGTCCCCCCTCGACGTATCTGCGCATGTGCCGGAGATCGCCGATCGGCTGCTAATGCCTGAAACTGGCACATGCGCAGATACGTCGAGGGGGACAGATCCTCATAGGAGACAGATTTTCATGCTACACCGAACGGCACGGGAACAAGAGGAACAAGAGGAACGCGCGGAGCAAAGGTAAGTGAATTGACACAGGGGGGACTTAATATGGGGGATGAATTAATATGGGGAATGAATTACTATAGGGGGGATGAATTACTATGGGGGATGAATTAATATGGGGAATGAATTAATATATGGGGGATGAATTACTATAGGGGATGAATTACTATATGGGGGATGAATTACTATATGGGGGATGAATTACTATGGGGGATGAATTACTATATGGGGGATGAATTACTATATGGGGGATGAATTAATATGGGGAATGAATTACTATATGGGGGATGAATTACTATAGGGGATGAATTACTATATGGGGGATGAATTACTATATGGGGGATGAATTACTATGGGGGATGAATTACTATATGGGGGATGAATTAATATGGGGAATGAATTACTATATGGGGGATGAATTACTATGGGGGATGAATTACTATATGGGGGATGAATTGCTATATGGGGGATTAATTACTATGGGGGATGAGTTACTATATGGGGGATGAATTACTATGGTGGATGAATTACTATATGGGGGATGAATTACTATGGGGGATGAATTACTATAGGGGATGAATTACTATATGGGGGATGAATTACTATATGGGGGATGAATTACTATATGGGGGATGAATTACTATATGGGGGATTAATTACTATGCTTACTATGGGGGAATATTACTATACTTACTATGGATGACACATACACATCATTCATCTACTCTTGGTCCGGCCCCCGGGTCCAATATATGAACCCATTGCGGCCCTCAAGTCAAAAAGTTTGCCCACCCCTGATCTAACCTCTTCAGGGTGGTCTCCTTGTGAACAGTAGTAATGGACATACAGTTTAGGAGACTCCAACTATGGAAGCAGTCCTAAGCTAGCAACTGTGGAAAAGTCTCTCCAAGGATTGAGCAACAAACAGTCACAAGGATCTCTCTTTCCTCCAAGCCTCTACTCCCTGTGTCCCTGTGTACATGGATGCCTCACCCGGTACATGCCATACCCTGTACTGAGAACCTACAGGCCAGATCCTCTGTAGACTTCCTCCAAACTGTTTGCAGCAGCTCTAGAGATAGGCCCCCAGCTCTCCCGGAGCTGGGACCTCAATGCAACTCCTGCAGTCTTCAGCCAACTTGAAGAAGGGCCCCCCATGCTGCGTCTTCTCCAGGACAAGAAGGTCCCAGGCCCCAGCATATTTATATATAACTGAGCCCCCTACTGGTCAGTTCTTCACACAGGCATTGACTAAGGCTGTATGAATATGCAGATCCAGAGTCTACCTCTCCCAGCCCACTAAATTCTAGAATTCACTAGTCCCTTGAAGACCCGTTATTATACATACATGTTACAGGTTTAAAGTGTTACACCAGGTTAATGCCTGCTGTAAAAGTCATCTGAGTGGCTATTTAGTCACTGGATTGCTTTTACAGGCAGAAGGAGAGGTCAATCCCGTCTCCCACAGGTGCCTCTGTGGGACCACCGTCCCACCATTCTCCGATGAGCTCTGTGGTATAGAAAACCGGAAGAGACAAGAACAGTCGTTATTTCCAGTTTCCCAGAAAGTACACAGCGCCATTTTTAAATCTTGAAAACATTTGATCACGGTGCCATTTTAAATTTTTTAAAGCATTTGATCACACTGATGTTGGTGCGATCAGATGCTTTTGGGGTGGAGGAGATGCTTGGGGTCTAATAGACCACAAAGAGCACCTGTCACTGCCAAATTTTTACTTTCCTTTTAACAGCAGTACAAGTGATGAAAAAAAGTAAATCAAATCCCCCTGATGAAGCCACGTGACCAGTGGCGTAACGCGTAGGGGTGGGACTGTAACGTCACTCGGAGGGAGTCAGTTCGTTTGCCGGACCACGGGTGTACGGCTCCGACAGTCAGCGGAAGTTTCGGATCGTATTCGAGTTACCACTGTCTGAATACAATATATGTGAGTGCCATATTCTGAGCAAATAAAGCCGATCTTTATAAAAGATAAAGCACCATGTCGAGATCTTTTTTATATGTGGAGAACCGCATGGAGATGAGAATATAGAGGAGTTGCATCCTCTGGAGAAGTGATCCACAGCACATATCGTCTATTACGGATATCTATTATCTCAAAGCAAGAGTTCCTAACAAGTAGGTTCCAAGGGAGGAGAACCGAATGCTTATATAGCCTAATTGCAGGCTTCCAATGAGGTGAGCGTACATCTTCACTTTTGGGAGGATTCACAAGCAGTCACGGATATATAATCAATATAGATTGAAGATTTTTCAGCACAAAGTCACTTTTATTATATGGGACGTTTTTTTCAAAATTTTTTTCATTTTTCATTGTTTTTATTCATTTATGCACTAGGTTAATTTGAATTGATATAAAGCATAAGATTATCAGTATTTATAATTTATGATTAATCACAGACATCATTTTTAATTATTGGTATTTTTTATACACATTTCTCCTATCATATGATTTTTAGGATAGAGATTAAGTGATTTAAATAATAATATAATAATTGGAGGTTTGGGAGCGCAACACTATTTGATTTTATTTTGCGTTTTGCCACATTGGTAGTTATGTGCTAGAGGTTGCGATCCAACTTTAAAGTGTTTAATAAGGAGTTTTTTTCTGCTTTCTGGCTCGCAAGACACTTCAAATATTTTAAACATACCATGCTCCCACCATGGTAGCCGACGGGGATCGGTAAGCTCCCGATGCATACTTGTGATTAGGATTTTTCTGATCATATGACTGCTGTGACATCCAATCACAGTGGTCACATGACCCAATGCCTGCTTCCACCTCCTGGCATCTAGAAGCTCTTATAGAGAAATGGGAAAGGGATATCGGATTAACAATGGATGCGGAAAATCAAAAGAAAATATATAGTTTAATCCACAAAAATGTAAATATGAAAGAGGTAGAGATGAATTATAAATGTTTGGCAAGATGGTATATCACACCAAGTGTAGCACATAGATTGAATAGACAATTCACCTTTATGTTGGCGTGGATGTGTGGGTAGAGGCACAATGTATCACATTTGGTGGGAGTGCCCTAAAATTCAAGGGTATTGGGGAAAAATAGTATGCCTGATTCAGAAAATAACGGAGGTTGATCTTCCAAAAGACCCAGAGACCTGCCTTCTTCATGGTACTAAGCTTTCGGTTAAGAAATATAAAAAATATGGTTTATTGTACTTAGAGATGAGCGAATCGAACTTGGCGAAGTGGAATTTGTTTCGAATATTAGGAAAAATTCGATTCGCACCGAATCCGAATATTAGCAAACTTCGGATGCGCGAATCGAATTTTTCCCGATCGGCCGATTTTCATCCCTTCTACAGCCGGCAAAAAGTGTCCCTGCAGAGAGCTCCGCTATTTCTGACAGTTCTCTGACAGTTCCTTCACATTTACAGCGGTTGAAACATTGTATCTATTTGTTTCCATTTAGGATACAGATGTTTTTATTCGGAAACAAATAGATACAATGCTTCAACCGCTGTAAATGTGAAGGAACTGTCAGAGAACTGTCAGAAATAGCGGAGCTCTCTGCAGATACACTTTTTGCTGTACTGGAATTCTTCTTCTTTTCATTCTTCTTCTTCTTTTCATTCTTCTTCTTCTTTTCATTCTTCTTCTTCTTTTCATTCTTCTTCTTCTTCTTTTCATTCTTCTTCTTCTTCTTTTCATTCTTCTTCTTTTCATTCTTCTTCTTTTCATTCTTCTTTTCATTCTTCTTCTTCTTCTTTTCATTCTTCTTCTTCTTCTTTTCATTCTTCTTCTTCTTCTTTTCATTCTTCTTTTCATTCTTCTTCTTCTTCTTTTCATTCTTCTTCTTCTTCTTTTCATTCTTCTCATTCTTCTTTTCATTCTTCTTCTCATTCTTCTTTTCATTCTTCTTCTTCTTTTCATTCTTCTTCTTTTCATTCTTCTTCTTCTTCTTTTCATTCTTCTTTTCATTCTTCTTCTTCTTTTCATTCTTCTTTTCATTCTTCTTCTTCTTCTTTTCATTCTTCTTCTTCTTTTCATTCTTCTTTTCATTCTTCTCATTCTTCTTTTCATTCTTCTTTTCATTCTTCTTCTCATTCTTCTTTTCATTCCTCTTCTTCTTTTCATTCTTCTTCTTCTTCTTTTCATTCTTCTTCTTTTCATTCTTCTTTTCATTCTTCTTCTTCTTCTTTTCATTCTTCTTCTTCTTCTTTTCATTCTTCTTTTCATTCTTCTCATTCTTCTTTTCATTCTTCTTTTCATTCTTCTTTTCATTCTTCTTCTCATTCTTCTTTTCATTCTTCTTCTTTTCATTCTTCTTCTTTTCATTCCTCTTCTTCTTCTTTTCATTCTTCTTTTCATTCTTCTTCTTCTTCTTTTCATTCTTCTTTTCATTCTTCTTCTTCTTCTTTTCATTCTTCTTCTTCTTCTTTTCATTCTTCTTTTCATTCTTCTCATTCTTCTTTTCATTCTTCTTTTCATTCTTCTTCTCATTCTTCTTTTCATTCCTCTTCTTCTTTTCATTCTTCTTCTTCTTCTTTTCATTCTTCTTCTTCTTCTTTTCATTCTTCTTTTCATTCTTCTTCTTCTTCTTTTCATTCTTCTTCTCATTCTTCTTTTCATTCTTCTTCTTCTTCTTTTCATTCTTCTTCTTTTCATTCTTCTTTTCATTCTTCTTCTTCTTCTTTTCATTCTTCTTCTTCTTCTTTTCATTCTTCTTTTCATTCTTCTTCTCATTCTTCTTTTCATTCTTCTTCTTCTTCTTTTCATTCTTCTTCTTCTTCTTCTTTTCATTCTTCTCATTCTTCTTTTCATTCTTCTTCTTCTTCTTTTCATTCTTCTTTTCATTCTTCTTCTTCTTCTTTTCATTCTTCTTCTTCTTCTTTTCATTCTTCTTCTTTTCATTCTTCTTTTCATTCTTCTTCTTCTTTTCATTCTTCTTCTTCTTCTTCTTCTTCGTCGTGCCCCGTGACTGCCCAAATGAGTGAAGTGTGCGGTGATTCTAAGATCGACGGCACTCATCTGCATGTCATACTGACTGACAGTATTATTTCTCTTCCCCAGCAGACTCCAAGGGCATTTAAATTAAAGGTACAGTGTTCTGCACTAATATAAAGGCTCTCTGAAGCCTAGAAACACCCTTTTAATAAGTTAAATTCGCAGCGAATAAATTCGCATCAAATCGAATTTCTCCCGCAAATTTGGCGAATCAGCCGAATCAAATTTTTGAATAATTCGCTCATCTCTAATTGTACTATCTGAATGCAGCAAAGGGATTGATACCCAAGTTTTGGAAGAAACAGGAGGTACCAAAAATAAAGGATTGGGTAAACAGGGTGGATCAGATATGTAGATTAGAAGAACTTTACCACTTGAGTGAAGATAAGATGGTGGGTTTCCGTGTAAACTGGAAAAAGTGGTAGGAATTTAAAGGGTCAAAATTAATCCTGGAGTATATGGGAGATTAATATAGAAATAATGTGGATGTATTCTTGAATTAGGATCTCCAGAGCGAGTAGGAAGGTTGCAGAGCAGAGGTTTGGGGGGGGGGGGGGTACGTCATGGCTTAGTGGAAGGAGGGGGGTAAAATATTAAGATTAAGGTTAATAATTAGATATTATGATAAGCAAATTAGAGGTTGTTTTTTGTGTTGATCTTTTTTGTGTTTTGTCTGTGTAAATTTGTAATTTTAAAATTTAATAAAATATTTAAATAAAAATTAAAAAAAAAAAGGACCAGGAGGCATCAGTGGTAAGGGGTTAAATGACTAGAAAACAGGGATGTAGTTGAGCCTACAACCAGCAGAACCCAAAACAACCAAAAGCAGTTAAACCCTGCTCCCCTGGCTTCAGAGAAACTAGAAACTTAATTTACCTAATTCTACCAACTTAACCATTAGCCGCCCGGCCTATAGCCGTTTGGCGGCCTCAAAAATGCTTTAGCTTTCCGGGGTGTACGCCATTTGGCGTGCTCCCACACATGCGCAGTTCGCGCGGTGGCAGAGCCGCGCGGTTGTAGAGCCGCGCAGTGGCGCGATCTGTCACCGGCCGTGTACCTCGGACACGGCCGATGACAGATCTGAGTACCGGCCCCCGTTGCTGGTACCATGTGACCTGCTGTGACCAATCACAGCAGGTCACATGACAGTTGTATACAATGGATGGCTTCATTCATGCCATCCATTGTATACTAGTGCCTAGCTGTGAATGGTCACAGCAGGTCACATGCACATGTCATGTGATTAGCTGTGGCCAAATCACAGCTAAGCACAAAAAAAAAAAAAAAAAAAAACCTGAATGAATCGATTTCATTCAGGTAAATGCTTGCTTATAGCAAAGTAATTCTTTGCTATAAGCAAATTCTGTAAAAAAAAAAAAAAAAATACCGATCACTTCCCCAAAGTAGTACAATGTTACTATGGTAATATTGTACTACTTTGGTCATAGTAAAATATGAAAACAAAATCTTAAAACAAATAAAAAAAATGTAATATAAAATTATAAATAATAAAAAAATAAACAAAAAAAAAAATATATATATATATTTTTTTTCATACTGTCACCAGTCAGTGTCCCTGTTCACCGCCATGCCAGTTATATGAAGATGCTGTACTGCACTGGTCACAGTATGTAAAAAAAAAAATTGTGAAAATATTTTTTTTTATTTTTTCATTTTCCGAAAAATTATGACAAAAAAAAACAACTTCAAAAAACTTGCCATGCCTCTTATGAAGTACGTCGGACTGTCTACTCTGCAATAAGGGGTCATTTGGGGGATTGGCTGTCAGTACTTCAGGATTGATCAATTTTCAGATCTATACCATAGTTTGTGAACTCTATAACTTTCCTACAGACTAAAAAATACATCCTAATTTGGGTTATTTTCACCAAAGACATGTAGCAGAATACATCTCGGCCTAAATTTATGAAGAACAATTATTTATTTGTAAACTTTTATAACAGAAACAAAGAAAAACGTGTTTTTTTTTCAAAATTTTTGGGTTTTTTTTGTTAATTTAGCAAAAAATAAAAACCCCAGCAGTGATTAAATACCACCAAAAGAAAGCTCTAGTTGTGTGAAGAAAATGATAAAATTTTAGTTTGTGTACAATGTTGTATGACCGCGCAATTCTCATTCAAAGTGTGAGAGCGCTGAAACCTGAAAACTGGCCTGGGCAGGAAGGTGTAAAATTGCCCGGTATTGAAATGGTTAAACCTAACTAGGAGGGCGATACATAAGCAAAAATGCTGTTTTTTTTTTATTCCATATACATGATTGCCTTGGTTCCCTTGCAAAGTGCAACTTTTCTTGAAACGTGAGCACATTATACAGTTGCAAGAAAAAGTATGTGAACCCCTTGGGATTACGTGGAGTTTTGCATGAACTGGGCATAAAATGTGCTCTGAACGTCATCTAAGTCACAACAATAGAAGAACACAGTCTGCTGAACATAATACTACACAAACATTAGATGTTGCCATGGTTTAATTGCACATAACATGTAAACATTCACAGTGCAGGGAGGAAAAAGTATGTGAGGCCCTAGCTTAATGACTTCTCCCAGAGATAATTGGAGCCAGGAGTGAGCCAACCTTGACTCCAATCAGTGTGATGATATTGGATGTGTTGCTGACAGCTGTCCTGCCCTTAAAAAACACACACTTGTTTTGGGCTTTCTGGTTTCAAGAAGCACTGTCTGATGTGAACCATGCCTCGCAGAAAAGAGCTCTCAGAAGACCTACGATCAAGAATTGTTGACTTGCATGAAGCTGGAAAGGGTTACAAAAGTATCTCCAAAAGCCTTGATGTTCATGTGTCCACGGTAAGACAGACTGTCTACAAATGGAGAAAGTTTAGTACTGTTGCTACTCTCCCTAGGCGTGGTCGTCCTGTAAAAATGACTGCAAAAGCACAGCGCAGAATGCTGCATGAGGTAAAGAAGAATCCCAGAGTGTCAGCTAAAGACCTACAGAAATCTCTGGCACATGCTAACATTTTTGTTGACACATCTACAATAAGGAAAACATTAAACAAGAATGGAGTACATGGGAGGACACCACGGAGGAAGCCATTGCTGTCCAAAAAGAATATTGCAGCATGTTTGAAGTTTGCAAAAGAGCACCTGGATATTCCACAGCACTACTGGCAAAATATACTGTGGACAGATGAAACCAAGATTGAGTTGTTTGGGAAGAACACACAACACTATGTGTGGAGAAAAAAAGGCCCAGCACACCAACATCAGAACCTCATCCCCACTGTTAAACATGGCGGAGGGAGCATCATGGTTTGGGGCTGCTTTGCTGCCTCAGGGCCTGGACGGATTGTTGTCATTGATGGGAAAATGAATTCCAGAGTTTATCAAGACATTTTGCAGGAAAACGTATGACCATCTGTCCGCCAACTGAAGCTCCGCAGAGGATGGGTGATGCAACAGGACAATGACCCAAAGCATACAAGTAATTCAACAAAACAATGGCTGCAACAGCACAGAATACGCCTTCTGGAGTGGCCCAGTCAGAGTCCTGACCTCAACCCGATTGAAATGCTGTGGCATGACCTTAAGAGAGCGATTCACACCAGACATCCCAAGAATATTGCTACACTGAAACAGTTTTGTGAAGAGGAGTGGTCCAAAATGACTCCAGATCGTTGTGCAGGTCTGATCTGCAACTACAGGAAACGTTTGGTTGAGGTTATTGCTGCCAAAGGAGGGTCAACCAGTTATTAAGTCCAAAGGTTCACATACTTTTTCCTCCCTGCACTGTGAATGTTTACATGTTATGTGCAATTAAACCATGGCAACATCTAATGTTTGTGTAGTATTATGTTCAGTAGACTGTGTTCTTCTATTGTTGTGACTTAGATGACGTTCAGAGCACATTTTATGCCCAATTCATGCAAAACTCCACGTAATCCCAAGGGATTCACATACTTTTTCTTGCAACTGTATGCCTTTAGTAAATCAACCCTTTGAAGTTTGGGTTATAGAACATCCCATCTTTTAAAGGTTGCCTCTCAACTGCCCCCCATTGTGTGGCATAAATCGCAATTTCAATACCTTTTTTTCCCTCATTCCCACCTTGCATACAGTTACATGACCACGAAGTTCCACGCAATGTGTGGCTGGTGGGAGGGAACTCCGGTGGGTGATGTTGCTGCTCTATGGAATTCAGTCCCGTTGTCAGGCTGGCACATTGCAAAGAGGAACCACATAGAAAAACTAGGAGAAAAAAATGTTCTTAAATTGTGATTTATATTAAAATGGTATGAAGCACAAAAGGGAGCAGTAGGGAAGTAGTGTTTGAATGGTTGGCTGGTGTATAGCCTAAACTTCTACTTTAAGTGATTGACTTTAAGTCAACCTTCACATTTAAAAGGCAGAGAACTGTTTGTATTTATCTACCTGCAGTTGTATGGCCACCTTGATGTCTTTGTGACTGTAATACTGCACAGGTACAGATTTCTACATTAACAAGCAAGGTTTCTCAGCACATGGAGGTTTGTGACTAGGAAGTTAAAGCGTCACAATCATTTTAGTACAGTTATCCTTTATAAGGCCCCCTTCCCCAGGTTCCCCCTTGAAGTCTTATACTTACCTGTCCCCATTTCGCCACTGGGCACTGCATAGCCTGTTCTTCAAACGTCTCCTAGACAGCCTCAGCTGTTTGAGTTTTGTTTGATGCACCACAGGAGGGAAGACTTTGTGTTATTATTTCTGAGGAATAAATGTGGTTATGACATTTTGTGAAGACTTACCTCTGTGTTCTTCTTAAAGTGTGCAGGAAAAGGGTAGTGTGCTAGAATTGTAATGCTCGGATTCTTGCCTCTTCTCCTTGCCATACTAATCTCACAATGTATGTGTGAGTATATATATATATATTATGGCAAGCTTGGTGGCACTACTAGACACAGCATTCCAAGACATCCCAGGAGGGTTTTTCCCTTGTTCAGTGGTACGTCTAAATCCCTCTGTAATTGCTCCCTCTGCAGGGGGGCCCACTGGGGAATAAAAGCACCTAGCAGGAATGTAACTTTCTTCCTTCCATTTTTTTCTCTCCTCTCCTCTCTTCTCCTCTCTTCCTTCCTGTGTTCTTTCCCTCCTTATCTCCTTTATTCTACACTTCCTTCCATCTTCTCTCCTTTCTTCTTTTCTTCCTTCCTTTTTCTCTTCTTTTTTTCTCTCTGCTTTTTTCTTTCCTTTTTCTCTCCTTTGTTCTACCCTCCCTTCCTTCCTTCCTTCCTTCCTTCCTTCCTTCCTTCTTTCCTTCCATCCATCCATTTCTTCCTCCCTTTCTTTCCTTTCTTTCTTCCTCTCTTGATTTCTTCATGCCTTCTTCTCTCCTTTCTTCCATCCGTCCTTTCTTCCACTCTTTTGTCCCTCCTTATCTCCTTTATTCCACACTTCCTTCCTTCTTCTCTCCTTTCTTACTTTCTTCCTTCCCTTTTCTCTTCATTTTACCTTTCTGCATTTTTCTTTCCTTTTTCTCTCCTTTGTTCTACCCTTTCTTTCTTCTTTCCTTCCATCCATCCATTTCTTCATCTCTTCCTTTCTTTCTTCCTTCCTCCCTTGATTTGTTCATGCCTTCTTCTCTCCTTTCTTCCATTCATCCTTTCTTCCACTCTTCCTTTCTTCCTTCCTTTCTTTCTTCTTCACTCCTATCTTCCTCTCTTCCATTTTTTGGCCCTTCTTTTTTCACTCTGTTTCTTCTTCTCCTTTCTTCCTCCCGTCCTTTCTTTCCTCCTGCCTCTCTTGCTTTCTTCCTTGCTTCTTCTCACCTTTCTTCCTCTCTCCTTTCTTCCATCCTTTCTTTTTCTCTTCTTTCTTCCTTCCTTCTTCTCTCCTTTCTTCCACCCTTGCTTCCTCCTCGCTTCCTTTCTTTCTCCATTCTTTCTTCTCTCTCTTTCTTCCTCTCTCCATATCTTCATTTTATTCTCTCTCCTTTCTTCCTTCCTTTTTTTTCTCTCCTTCCTTCCTTCCTTCCTTCCTTCCTTCCTTCCTTCCTTCCTTCCTTCCTTCCTTCCTTTCTTCCTTCCTTCCTTCCTTCCTTCCTTCCACCCATCCATTTCTTCCTCCCTTCCTTTCTTTCTTCCTCTTCCCTTGATTTCTTCATGCCTTCCTCTCTCCTTTCTTCCATCCTTTCTTTTTCTCTTCTTTCTTCCTTCCTTCTTCTCTCCTTTCTTCCACCCTTGCTTCCTCCTCGCTTCCTTTCTTTCTCCATTCTTTCTTCTCTCTCTTTCTTCCTCTCTCCCTATCTTCATTTTATTCTCTCTCCTTTCTTCCTTCCTTTTTTTTCTCTCCTTCCTTCCTTCCTTCCACCCATCCATTTCTTCCTCCCTTCCTTTCTTTCTTCCTTCTTCTCTCCTTTCCTCCACCCTTGCTTTCCCCCTCACTTCCTTTCTTTCTCCCTGCTTTTCTTTCTCTTTTCTTTCTTCTCTCTCTTTCTTCCTCTCTCCCTATCTTCATTTTATTCTCTCTCCTTTCTTCCTTCCTTTTTTTTCTCTCATTCCTTCCTTCCTTCCTTCCTTCCTCTCATCCATTTCTTCCTCCCTTCCTTTCTTTCTTCCTTCTTCTCTCCTTTCTTCCACCCTTGCTTTCCCCCTCACTTCCTTTCTTTCTCCCTGCTTTTCTTTCTCTTTTCTTTCTTCTCTCTCTTTCTTCCTCTCTCCCTATCTTCCTTTTTTTCTCTCTCCTGTCTTCCTTCCTTTTTTCCTCTCCTTTCTTCATTTCTTCCTCCCTTCTTTCTTCTCTCTCTTTCTTCATCTTTTTTCCTTCCTCTCTTTCTTCCTTCCTTCTCCCTCTCTCTGTATATGAACACACTTGCATCCTGTAACATAATAAATGTTTAGCTTGGAAATCATTTGTCCTATTTAAGGGAATATTTCAGAGCGATGGCGGAAGATAGAAGGCAGATGATAGAATCCTTGACACAAAGCACAAGGGAATGAGATAGAGATACATATTCTGTACATGACACAGGGCCTTGATAACACAAATTCAACTATTTTTATAGCATAATACTTTGATAAGCCACACAGTACACACGTAGAGGAATGATAGAGTTTATGCTCTCCGTCAGCTATAATTCCAACACTTATCTCTATTTAACAGTTTGCGATATTGCTAATATAGTGTTACTGAACAGATTACATAAATCACACTGAAAGATAAACATGTCAACTGCTAATCATGTGACTAGAACTTTCTGTTTCTCTCGCCTGGGAGTTTAAACTTTCCAGCGCCGTTGAGCTTTACGGCACAAACTAAGCTTTCCTGTTCAAATGCAATGACAGCAGCAAATATTAAAGGTTCATTTCCGGAGTTTCAACTTTCACAAACTTAAATTTGTGTAATCACCTTTCCAACAGTTTAACCCTTTATCACCATGGCTATTGGAGCCTACTGTAAATGTCCAGGCCAACTTCAGAAGTCTTAGGATGCACTTTTTTTTTAATTGATATTGTATCTGACTTTTTATCAGCCTGGAGTTCAGCTTTAGCTTTATTTAGGAGCTAACTCTAAGGAATCATATGCCTTCCTATTATTTTAATTCTGTGAATGTATCTGTTTTTTTACCTGCCTGGAGTTCAGCTTTAACTAGGCAATAACTTTAATGAACAATATGCAGAACAATTGTTTGTTTTTTTTATTTTATACTGTTATTGTGTCTGACAATTCGACTATTGAATAGTTAACCACTTGCCGCCCAGCCACCGCATATAAACGGTGGCAGGGCGGCGCTCGTAGGCAAAAGCACGTTTTTAAACGGCTGCCTTCAAAACAGGTAGGGGGCGTGTGCGAGGCACGCGCCCGCCCTACCTGTCCCGCGGGTGTCAGCAGCAGGTCTCCGCCGCCGGGTCACGGCCGGTTTTTACCGGCCATTTTCCCGCGATGAGCGGTGATCACTGACAAAGAGCAGGGCTGCATTGTTTACACACAGCCCTGCTCTGTGACAGTTCGCTGACAAGCTGAAGAGGGAGAGAAGAGTTTCTCTCCCTCGATCACCTCCCCCCTCCCTCCCCCCCGTCCAGTACACACCCCCGCCCCCTAGTAAAACACTCCCCTTACACAGCAAATTCTAAAAATGTTAACCCCTTCCTCCCCAGTGACATTAGTACAGTTTCAGTGGTTTTTTTTCACTGATCACTGTATTGGTGTCACTGGGGATGTCAGTGACCCCAAGTCAGTTCCCCCCCCAGTGTCAAAATGTCCGCCGCAGTCCCGCAGTCCCGCCATAAGTCGCTGGTCGTTGTCATATGTCGCTGATTGCCGCCATAAGTCGCTGATCGGCGCCATTATTAGTATAAATAAAAATTTAAAATCCCAGTATCTTTCCCGCCATTTGTAAACGCTATAACTTTCACGTAAACCAATTAATTTACACATATTGGGTTTTTTTTTTAGCAAAGACATGTCGCAGAATGCATTTTGGCAGAAATTTATGACTAAATTTGATTTTTGCATTTTTTTTTACTGGACATGTTTTATAGCAAAAAGTCCAAAATATTGTTTTTTTTCCTCAAAATTGGCAGCCTTTTGTTTTATAGCGCAAAAAATAAAAACCGCACAGGTGATCAAATACCACCGAAAGAAAGCTCAATTTGTGGGGAAAAAAAGGATGTAAATTTCATTTATGTACCATATTGCATGACCGCGCAATTGTCCGTTAAACTAGCGCAGCGCTGTATAGCAGAAAAATGGCGTAAATTGCAGTATTTATACCATAGATTGTAGACGCTATAACTTCCACACAAAGCAATCAATATACACTTATTGGGATTTTTTTTACCAAACACATGTAGCAGAATACATTTTGGCCTAAATTTATAATAAACTTTGAGTTTACTATATATTTTTTATAGCTGAAAGTAAAAAATATTGTTTTTCTTCAAAATTTTTGGCCTTTTTTTGTTTATAGAGTGAAAAATAAAAAGCGCACAGGTGATCAAATTACACCGAAAGAAAGCTCTATTTGTGTGAAAAAAAGGACGTAAATTTTGTTTGGGTGCAGCATTGCATGACCGCGCAATTATCAGTTGAATTAGTGCAGCACCGAGTAGCAAAAAGAGGCCTGGTCATTAAGGGGGGTAAATCCTCAGGAGCTCAAGTGGTTAAAAGGGGTTATCCTTCATCATCCTGAAGGTGGCAGTATTATTTGGAGATGGAAGAATTGTATCCTTTCAGTGAAGCCTCCAGCCTCCATGTGGTCACTATGTGAGGCTGTTTAACGTATCTTCAGCATGGGGAATTGTGTTTGGGAACAGTAAGATTGCAGGCAGAAAGGGGTTAAAGGGACTCTGTCTTGTTGTCCATTCAGGGAAGAATTAGTCTCTAAGACCTGGCCTTTTCAATGACTTTTTGTTTACATGTAAATCTGTATTTTTTGCTAGATTTCTTAGTACTCACAAACATATTTTTTTTTAAAGCAGAGGACCTAGAAAATAAGTTTGTAGGTGTTGCACACAGGGGCGGACTGACCATTTGGAAACTCGGGCACTGTCCGAGGGCCCGGAGTCAGTAGATGGTGCCATGAGATGCCCCTGGTACCTTTTTCATAGGCTTTTTTGAGTTTTGGCAAGGACACAGGGGCCCCATGATCCCCTATTGCCCGGAGGCCCCATGAGTTGTCAGTCCACCCCTGGTTGCACAGTATTTGCGCAGCAGTTTTTCAAAATATATTTTTTGGGGGGGAGAAAATACAATTTTATGAATTTTAATACATAAAAAATACATAACCCATTTTTTTGTAAAAAAACTAATGGGGTTTTGAAGGTACCATACCAAACAATAGAAAATCTAAATTTGTATAACAATTACCACTTTATTAATAAAAATGAGCCACCAAAATGGTGGAACATAACATATACACGTGTTCGTTTAAAAAGCATAACATTCTTAGGACAAAATTGACAAACATTACTGCAAGAAATGGCCTACTGGCACATACAACAAATAGACATGGCGGCCTTCTTGTACAGGTTGTGTGTGACCAGAGTGAGAGGAGTCCTGTGGAGCCGGCTCTTAGTGTCTGTGCTGCCAGTTGGGGTTTGTGCGCTCTGCAACCCGCCTGAAACATTCAATGTGTCACCTCAGTATAAAGATCAGCCCTGGGAATATCTGAACAGTGGAGATGGAATTGAATTATACTTACCTTGATGGAGTCTGAGTTGGATCAACCATCTGATGAGTGATTAGTATTATCCAAATCAATCTGGTTTTGATGATTTTCCACATCTATTGATATCTGATTTAATGCTGAATAAACACCAGCATCTGGTGAGTTTGTACTTTGATGGGGTGTTGAGCACAATGGAAATCACGGTTGTGGTGAAAACTTTTTGAAGAAAATAATTTTGGACTTTATTTTATTATGAACTGTTTTTTTATATATATACTATATTATGGATTGATTTGTTCAGTTTTTGCACTTTTTGGTGGCAGTGCTTACATTATTTTATACTATTTATTTATTTTGTTCTTTTTGTGTTTTGAATGTTTATATTTATATATATTTAATTATACAGGTGAAACTCAAAAAATTTGACTATTGTGCAAAAGTTAATTTATTTCAGTAATGCAACTTAAAAGGTGAAACTAATATATGAGATAGACTCATTACATGCAAAGCAAGATAGTTCAAGCCGTGATTTGTCATCATTGTGATGATTATGGCTTATAGCTCATGAAAACCCCAAATCCACAATCTCAGAAAATGAGAATATTACATGCAATCAATAAAACAAGGATTGTACATAGAACAATATCGGACCTCTGAAAAGTAGAAGCATGTATATGTACTCAGTAGTTGGTTTGGGCCCCTTTTGCAGCAATTACTGCCTCAATGCGGCATGGCATGGAAGCTATCAGCCTGTGGCACTGCTGAGGTGTTATGGAAGACCAGGATGCTTCAATAGCGGCCTTCAGCTCTTCTGCATTGTTCGTTCTCATGTCTCTCATCTTTCTCTTGGCAATGCCCCATAGATTTTCTATGGGGTTCAGGACAGGCGAGTTTGCTGGCCAATCAAGCACAGTCATCCCACGGTCATTGAACCAGGTTTTGGTGCTTTTGGCAGTGTGGGCAGGTGCCAAGTCCTGCTGGAAAATGAAGTCAGAATCCCCATAAAGCTTGTCTGCGGAAGGAAGCATGAAGTGCTCCAAAATCTCCTGGTAGGCAGCTGGGTTGACCCTGGACTTAATGAAGCACAGTGGACCAACACCAGCAGATGACATGGCTCCCCAAATCAACACAGACTGTGGAAACTTCACACTGGACTTCAAGCATCTTGCAGTGTGTGCCTCTCCATTCTTCCTCCATACTCGGGGTCCTTGGGCCTCTCCATTCTTCCTCCATACTCGGGGTCCTTGGTTTCTAAATGAGATGCAAAAGTTGATCTCATCAGAAAAGAGGGCTTTGGATCACTGAGCAACAGACCAGGTCTGTTTTTCTTTAGACCAGGTAAGATGCTTCTGACATTGGCTTGACAAGAGGAATACGACATTTGAAGCCCATGTCCAGGATCCGTCTGTGTGTGGTGGCTCTTGATGCACTGACTCCAGCCTCAGTCCACTCCTTGTGAAAGTCCCCAAAACTTTTGAGTGGCCTTTTCCTGACAATCCTCTCCAGGCTGCGGTCATCCCTGCTGCTTGTGCACCTTTTTCTTCCACACTTTTCCCTTCCACATAACTTTCTATTAATGTGCTTTGATACAGCACTTTGGGAACATCCAACTTCTTTTGCAATTCCATTTTGAGGCTTTCCCTCCTTATGGAGGGTGTCAATTATGGTTTTCTGCACAACTGTCAGGTCAGCAGTCTTTCCCATGATTGTGATTTCTACTGAACCAGACTGAGAGACCATTTATAGGCTCAGGAACCCTTTGCAGGTGTTATGGCTTAATTATCTGATTAGAGTGGGACACTTTGAGCCAAGAATATTGCACCTTTTCACAATATTCTCATTTTCTGAGATTGTGGATTTGGGGTTTTCATGAGCTGTAAGCCATAATCATCACAATGATGACAAATCACGGCTTGAACTATCTTGCTTTGCATGTAATGAGTCTATCTCATATATTAGTTTCACCTTTTAAGTTGCATTACTGAAATAAATGAACTTTTGCTCGATATTCTAATTTTTTAGTTTCACCTGTATATATCTTTCATTATTTATAATTTTTGGGGTTATTATTGCATTTCACTAGAGAGCGCTGTTTAAGTTATTTCTACTAATTTATATTTTCAATTTATTTAAAATAGCAGCTCTAGTTACAATTTTGAGTTATATTTAATTATTTCACATTTTTGGCGTGGTGATATAAGCTATTGATTGATTAATTAATTCATTTTTAGCATATATATATATATATATATATATATATCAGATTGATGCTGGGTTAGTTGCTCCTAATGGCACATACAGCAAAATAACATAGCTTTTCCCAGACTAATACTTTGTGAGTTACCCCAACACATTTCGCGGGATGCAGCCTGCTTCTTCAGGGAGATAAAGCATATATTTCTGAAATTCTAAAAAAAAGTAGGCCAAAGATGTAAGCCATAAGTGCATAACAAGTCACAATAATAAAAATGACACAAACAGTATTAGCATTTACCAGTTGTTGATATTAGTGACTTCATATAAAGCCAATGAAATGACACGAGCATCTGATTCCGACATAGATAGAGGGGAACATAATTTTCTTTTCATTTTTCTCCTTATATGTGTGATATTTTTTTTGAGCCATCATAAAGCCCTACTGTTAAGATTGGTATTATGTATATATTTTGAGTTGATCTAATTGATATTTATGTATATACGTATCACTATTATCATTTGTAAGGTGAGAATTATCATTTACAGCCAAGAGTTTGTCCAAATCCCATTTATCATTTTCATCAATATAGTCCATATTATCACTTTCCTCCATTAATTCAATTAGTTCCTGCAGGGTTTTAAAGTCCTGTCTTTTATAGTTGGAAAAATCCAAATTGGATAGACAACTCTTGCGGGTTGTATTTTTAGCATGTAACACCCTCAATAGGATCAAAGTCTTTCTCAGGACAAAAATCAAGACCCAAAGATAGTATTTCTTCTTCCTCTAAAGAAAGGGGAAAAGAAGACTGATTACCTCTAGGGTGTTCTGTCTGTTTGTTCCCGTGTTACAATTTGATCCAGATTGGTTTGTATTGTTTTTGTTTCTCCCTTGGGATTCACTAAAAAAGAAGGGCGTTGGAGTCTAAAGGCATTAGTATGGTCACGTGGATTTTCACATGGTAATTCAAGGGACCACACCATGTGGTGTTAATGTTGGTGTGGTTGTTACCCAGTGAAATTGGGTTCATGTACAGGATGATGTAGCTGTTCAGACTGAGTATTAGATAAAGATTGTGAAAATAGTGGTGAAGGAAAACTCTGTTGTGTGTTGATTTGATCATATAAGTAAGAGTGAGGGGGGTTAATTTTGTGAATTTATTTTAGATTGTTTGGAGGTTCCCCCATTATGTGGATTGAAACCCCCTTTATTCTTATGTTTTTTACGGAATTTAAAAAAGTGTTTCTTCGACCCTTGAAATTGCTGTTGAGAAGAAGTAGATAAATGCGAGGAAGAATCTGAAACAGCCTCATCATCTGTTTCAACTACATGACCCTCAGCGTCTCTTTTGATTTGTTGTCTAGTTCCCTGTCATCTATAGGCGTTCTTGCTTTTGAAGGCCACCCCATCTTTAAACAATTTAATGTACTTATCCTCAATTAGATTGGTATTACATTTTTCTAAATGGACCTTCAATTCCATGTCTTTCTCCTTGAAACGTGCATGAGACAATAAGTCATTTCCTTGTGCATAGAGGGCTCCTATTTCCTCATCAATCATTATTAATTCTCTAACGTATTGTTCCACCTGTAGACTCATCATCCCCTGTGAACATCTGGATAGGACTTCCTCCCATTTAATTCTAAAGTTATCTGATATCTCCTTCAGATGTGGAAAGATCTGAACCTTAAGGCCCATTGGGCTCAGGTTCTCCTCCAAATATTTTTCATATGCCAATACTTACTAGATTTCTGTTCCAACAACCTTTTAAAAGAGTAAAAGAACGCATTAATGTCAATATCACATTTTTCAAGTCTGGTACTCTGGACTTGTAGTTTAGCCATCATAATATTCCATAGTTTGCCCTAAAATTCAGCTATCATATAGACCTACAAGAGGAAAGAAAAAAAGGGGGGGGGGGGACATTTGTATGTGTAGCAAACTGTAATATGGTTGCAAGGATATTCTCCCAAATGGTGTTTGCCACCTTAGAAACAAAATGATTGAAGAGTATGGACTGGGAAATGAAAACCTATACGGTCTCCTAGTCCTTGCTGGAAGGATTTACTGGTATCACACCCCTTATTAATAAGACACTGTGGATAGGGGTCCTAACTAGAAAAAACTGGTACTGGAATTACTGCCCATGATCTGAATTTCGTGGAGATACCTCACATGCATGTGACGATTGATTGCTGTTTGCATGCATGCAAGATCGATGCGTGCGTTCATCTTTGCCAATTCTTAGGCCCAAACACCCCATTATCAACCCTGTGTAGGAACTGACACCATTTTACATTGAGAATACACTGGGTTAGGACTTGATGAATGGGCAGAGTTACAGAATTTCTTTAAGGCCAAGACTACTTGAAAATACCACTTTTGTATAGTTGCGTGTAAGATTCTTGTATCTCCTGAGGGATCCAGCATTGATATCTCCCCAACACATTTCCCCCTTCTGCCCAAATTGTCAGCCATAACAAAGTTAAATGATGGTGTCACAAAATGCTGATGGATTCCCTATATGCACAGTAAAAAAAAATGGATTTTTCCATCTGCGAGAGAGCAGTTCCTATATAATGACCCCATAAGAGTGGACGGAGGTACTGGCTATCCTAGGGATATCCCACCTATGGAGTCTGTGGGAGATGTGAGTATAAGGCATGTGATATATCAGAGATGAGCTCAGTTAACAAAGCTTAACCACAAAGATAAAGATCTTTATTTTAGCCATGTGACTATCATTTTTAAATCTCAATTGACATAAAAATACATTTTTGAAAATAAGATTCTTAATCCTGGTGTGATACTGTACTGAAGCCTGAATAGTAGAAGGCTTCGTTGGATGTCTTGAAAATTCACTATTCAGTAAAATATTGTCAGTTTATAACAAAAATACAAACACAGACCTCAGGTGTCCCCCCTTCTACATCAAGAGATAATTAATAATAATTGAAAATAACTGGTACAAAGGTCCCGCCCACTTGTCAGTCATAATAAGAATAGGATCTCTAACTGGTCACAAATGGAAGCAGTGATCTCATTTTTGGCCTAAAAGAATTGTACTGTATAGTAATTTAATGGGTGGATCTTTTTTTGGCAATCTTTAAATATATTATACAGTTTTCTAGGGAATATATCAGAGGACATTATACAATTAGCAAGGTAAGCAAGAGTGCTGTCCATATTGATGTGTAAGGAATTACAGGCATCTATAAAGACAACTTGATGTACTATATAAAATACATAGAAATAGTTTTTGATGAATACATAACTCTGTTAAAGGGGAGGGGAGCTCTTTACCTGTTTACATTTACACTTTGGTTAAAATAAAGTATAGATAATAAACCCTTCCTTGTTTCCTCTTCCTTCCCCTCCTATTCTTTGTTTTTTGCTTGTAAGCAGGTTGGAATAGTTAGGGATTGGGCTGGGTTGGGAAGGGATTCTCTGCTCCCGGTGTGCTGGCTTTTTCGGGTCATTAGCTAGGCCATCTGTGATATAAAATGGAGGAATACTGTGGTCCAGGGTCTGGTGTGCTGCTGTTGCTGCTGTTCCAGCTACAAACTCAAGAAAGCCAAGGGAGGACCGTTGTATGTCCGATAACCACTGAGGCTACTGAGGGATCACCAAGTATGGGCTTTGCCACCATGGACTTTCATCTGCAAAGGTGCACCTGGGACACCTGTACTGCATTGCACTTTTATCATGTTGCACTGAAGATGATCAGTAAGGACTGTTTCCTTGAGCCTGGTCTGAAGTTATTCAAAGAAGTGCATATTGGGGCTGGTGTATCTAAAGAACCTGGGCCTGTAAAGCACTAGAGGGGTATGAAGTATGCCACACTACAGTGTAAAACAAGCATGCTAAAGGAGAACAAGGCCATTGCTAGGGGGAACTAAGTGCGCAGGAAATACACAAGGCAACCAGTCGAGGCATGGTACCAGGGTAGGGTGAGGTATCCTCTGGTAGTGAGGAGGTCATTAATTGGGTGCAGACCAGCGTCACAGAGACTGTTCACATGACCACAGTTCCCACCTGGTCCCAGGCAATGGTTAGTGCGCCTTCGTGCAAAGGTACCCCTAGGGCACAAGCATTTTAGGCCCTGCCCACAATCTGGTGTAGTTGAATCATCTCTTCCTCCCTTTCACATTCCTCTCCTTTCCTTTCTTCTTCCTTTTTACTCTTCTCTTCTCCCCTCACTTCCTCTTCTCTTCTCCTCCCATCTTCTTTCCCTTCTCCTTTTCTTTGCCCTCCTATTCTCCCTTTCCTGACTTCCCTTCTCTCATTTCTTCTCTCTCCTTCTCTTTCCTCTTCCCTATTCTTTTTCCCTCTCCCTTTTATCCTCTATTCTCCCCTTACCTTTTCTCCTTCCCTCTTTTCCCTTTTACTTTCTTTACTCTACTCTTCTCTCTCTTCCTTTGTCCCCTCCCCTTTTTAGCCCCCCCCCCTTTTTCCCTCTTTTACTCTCCTCTTCTCTTCTCTTCTCTTCCCTTCCCTTCCCTTCCCTTCTCTTCCCTTCCCTTCTCTTCCCTTCTCTTCCCTTCTCTTCTCTTTTCTCCTCTCATCTCCTCTCTCTGTTCTCTAACTTTTCCTCTCTCATTCTTTTTATGTCTTGCTGTACCTAGCTTTATGTCGCCGGGCCACTTTAGGATGTTTCCAATAACTAGCTGATACTTAGTGCTCACAGAAGTATGATGCTGCTTCAGGTTTCATGTCCTTGTACAGGGCAAAAACTTTATGGTGCATCAAATGGTGAATCTAAAAAAAAAAAAAAATCACTCATAAATAACGTGTTACTTTACATATGTATTATTATATTTTGTATTTCTGTCATTTTTGCCTTTACCAGTGAGTACTGTCCACCTGATCACATCAACTCCATCCACACGGGCAATAAAACAACCATTGGTTATGAAGATGTACTACCTACAAGTTTATTTACAACCGGCGGAGTTCCGGCTTACTTTCCCAATTCCCTTAATGAAACAGTCACTCACAATGCCACAAAACCTGATTTCCAAGTTCCCTGTTAATAACGCTCTTCAGGTACAGTATTTCCCGGCTCTCTCCCATTACTCTACATTTCAGCTCTCAATACAATCATGTCAGAATCGGGCAAACAGACGATCAACTTCTACCAGCTCCTAGGATTTAAAGTGTCATAAGACCTAAAATAGAAGCCTTAAGTGACTGCTTGCCTTCACGTCGCTATCTGCTGCACTCCTGGACTGTGGATCTCTCTTTTTTTTCCCTTTAATGCAGATCTGCATTTTGTTGCTGGTCTTTGGTGCCTCTCTGCTCAATTTTTATGTTTAATGAGGCTGAGCTGAGTTAATAATGGGTGTAATAAGCAATGACTCATTGTTTTGGGCCTGGCGTCTCGGCATGCAGGAGAGTCAGCTAGCAGGGACTCTGATGCTATCTGTTCTGCCATGTCACTAGCCGCCAAGCGGTGCCACTCATCAATAAAAAGGCAAGATGACGGATGACTTCATTTAACGGCATTCCTCCAAGGGATCGGCTGCCTCTGCCTTTTGATGGGCTCCTAGCTCTGCCTTTTTTATATGCAGGACAGTTGGGATATGTGGCTAGATGAGGCGGCTGGCACGAATGGCAGCCGCTCCTTCTGTTACAAACAACTGCTCTCCTAAATCAAATGATGGCCTTTGTTGTGGGATGAGCAGGTTCCGTACCACCTGACAACAGGCGTCTAGGGGCATCGCAAATGCATGATGACCTTTGCACCATAAAATATATAAATAATTCTAAATTATAAACAATCAGGAATTCATCACAAGCATAGATACATTACATTTAAATACAGTCTTTATTTACTGAAAATATCTAAATAAATAAATATATATATATATATATATATAAAAAATGAAAAAAGCATATACATATATATATATATATATATATATATATATATATATATATATATATATAAAATGAAAAAGAAAACATATATATAAAATGAAAAACATATATGTTTTATAAGAAAACATATATATATGCATGATGGCCTTTGCACCATAAAATATATAAATAATCAGGAATGCATCACAAGCATAGATACATTACATTTAAATACAGTCTTTATTTACTGAAAATATCTAAATAAATAAATAAATATATATATATATATATATATATATATATATAAAATGAAAAAGAAAACATATATATATATATAAAATGAAAAACATATATGTTTTATAAGAAAACATATATATATATATATAAAATTAAAAGGAAAACATATATATGTGAGACTGGCATAAGGCCAATGTGGGTTCTATATTTCATAAATTTAATAATGGGTGAAAGTCTTCACCAAGTAATTATAAACCTGTTAGTTAAATTTTTCTAGTTGGGAAGATACTGGAAAGCTTAATAAAGCCCATTGATGAGTTTTTGCTAAATAAAAATATTTTATTCAACAGACAGCATGGATTCATGAAAGACTGCAGTTGTCAAACAAATCTGATTTCTTTTTATGAGGAGGTGAGCAAAACCTCGGACAGAGGGGTGGCTGTGGACGTGGTATACTTGGACAGAGGGGTGGCGGTGGATGTGATATACTTGGACAGAGGGGTGGCGGTGGATGTGATATACTTGGACAGAGGGGTGTCAGTGGATGTGGTATACTTGAACAGAGGGGTGGTGGTGAATGTGGTATACTTGGACAGAGGGGTGGTGGTTGACGTGGTATACTTGGACAGAGGGGTGGCGGTGTATGTGATCTACTTGGACAGAGGGGTGTCGGTGGATGTGGTATACTTGGACAGAGGGGTGTCGGTGGATGTGATATACTTGGACAGAGGGGTGTCGGTGGATGTGATATACTTGGACAGAGGGGTGGTGGTGGACGTGGTATACTTGGACAGAGGGGTGGCGGTGTATGTGATCTACTTGGACAGAGGGGTGTCGGTGGATGTGGTATACTTGGACAGAGGGGTGGCGGTGGACGTGGTATACTTGGACAGAGGGGGAGCTGTGAATGTGGTATATTTGGATAGAAGGGTGGCTGTGGACATGGTATACTTGGACAGAGAGGTGGTGGTGGATGTGGTATACTTGGACAGAGGGGTGGCTGTGGATGTGGTATACTTGGACAGAGGGGTGGCAGTGGACGTGGTATACTTGGACAGAGGGGTGGTGGTGAACATGGTATACTTGGACAGAGGGGTGGTGGTGGACGTGATATACTTGGATAGAGCGGTGGCAGTGGACATGGTATACTTGGACAGAGAGGTGGTGGTGGACGTGGTATACTTGGACAGAGGGGTGGCGGTGGACGTGGTATACTTGGACAGATGGATGGCGGTGGATGTGGTATACTTGGACAGAGGGGTGGCTGTGGATGTGATATACTTGGACAGAGCAGTGGCGGTGGACGTGGTATACTTGGACAGAGAGGTGGTGGTGGACGTGGTATACTTGGACAGAGAGGTGGTGGTGGACGTGGTATACTTGGACAGAGAGGTGGTGGTGGACGTGGTGTACTTGGACAGGTGGATGGCGGTGGATGTGGTATACTTGGACAGAGGGGTGGCTATGGACGTGATATACTTGGACAGAGGGGTGGCGGTGGATGTGGTATACTTGGACAGAGGGGTGGCTATGGACGTGATATACTTGGACAGAGGGGTGGCGGTGGACGTGGTATACTTGGACAGATGGATGGCGGTGGATGTGGTATACTTGGACAGAGGGGTGGCGGTGGACGTGGTATACTTGGACAGAGGGGTGGCGGTGGACGTGGTATACTTGGACAGAGGGGTGGCGGTGGACGTGGTATACTTGGACAGAGGGGTGGCGGTGGACGTGGTATACTTGGACAGAGGGGTGGCGGTGGACGTGGTATACTTGGACAGAGGAGTGGCGGTGGACGTGGTATACTTGGACAGAGAGGTGGCGGTGGACGTGGTATACTTGGATTTTGCAAAAGCGTTTGGCACAGTGCCCCACACACGGCTAATATGTAAGGTAAAATCTACAGGCTGGAAAAATCTGTATGTAAATGGATAGAAAACTGGCTAAAGGATGGCATTCAGAGAGTAGTGGTTAATGATTCGTACTCTGAATGGTCTGTGGTTGTTAGTGGTTCAGTGTTGGGACCCTTACTTTTTAACCACTTGCCCTCCAGAGGATTTACCCCCATTAATGACCACGCCTCTTTTTGCTATTCGGCACTGCACTATTTCAACTGATAATTACGCGGTAATGCAATGCTGCACCCAAATGAAATGTATGTCCTTCTTTTCACACAAATAGGGCTTTCTTTCGGTGGTTTTTAAAAACTTGTGTGCTTTTATTTATGGTGCTATAAACAAAAAAAAATAAAAAATAAAAAAATGAAAAAAATATATTTTCTAATTTCTGTCATAAAAATATCATAAATTTAGGACAAAATGTATTCTACTACATGTTTTTGGTTAAAAAAAATTCCAATAAGTGTATTGATTGCTTTGTGTGAAAGTTATTTTCTTTATTTTTCACGTTATAAACAAAAAAAGACCAAAAATGTTGAATTAAACAGTTTTTTACTTTATGCTATAAAAAATATATAGTAAACTCAAAGTTAGTTATAAATTTAGGCTAAAATGTATTCTGCGACATGTTTTTTGGTAAAAAAAGATCCCAGTAGGTGTATATTGATTGCTTTGTGTGAAAGGTATAAAGTCTATGGTATAGATAATGGAATTTACACAGTTTTTACTTTCTGACTGCCCATCACATTTCTTGAGGTGCTAAAATACCAGGACAGTATAAATACCTCCCAAAGGACCCCTTTTTGGAAAGTAGACACCCGAAGCTATTTGCTGAGAGGCATATTGAGTCCATGGAAGATTTATTTTTTTTTCACAAGTTTTTGGAAAATGACAAAAACATTTTTTTTTACACAAAGTTGTCATTTAAATTATATATTTCTCACACACGCCATGGGTATATGTGTAAGCAATAAATCATTTAAGTGACAATTTTGTGTAAAAAAAAAATATCATTTTACAAAAATTTGTGGTAAAAAAATTAATTCTTCTATTGACTCAACATTCCTCTCAGCAAATAGTTTTGGGTGTCTGCTTTCCGAAAAGGGGTCGTTTTATGCACTGCATAAGAAGTTTATGCCACACATCATTCATTCTTCTAACCACCTGAAGACCAAGCCTTTTCTGACACTTTTTTATCCAAGATAAAAAAAAAACATTATTTTTTGCTAGGAAATTACCTTGAACCCTAAAACATTATATATTTTTTTAAAAGCAAACACCCTAGTGAATAAAATGGTGGGTGCTGCAACTTTTTTATGTCACATAGTATTCACGTAGCGATTTTTCAAATGCAAATGTTTAAAAAAAAATACATTTATTTTACTTTTAATGCTCAAAAACACAATATATTGGCCAAATATTTGCTACAGTATAAAATATTATGGTATCCCAAGTAAACAGATACCAAACATGACATGCTTTAAAACTGTGCATGCCCCGTGCAATGGCGACAAACTGCATACATGTTTAATATCCACAGGCAACAGTTTAAAAGCCTTTAAAAGCTAACAGTTTAGATTTACAGAGGAGATATAGTGCTAGAATTACTGCCCTTGATCTGACGTTCGCGGCGATATGTCACATGCATGGCGCAACCTCTATTTACATACCGGCACAGGGTCAACTCTCGTGCACTCAGGCATGCGCGGGGGGGGGGGGGGCAAGGGTGCTTATTTTATTTTTTAATTATTTTTACACTGTCCTTTTAATTTTTTTTTTGGATCACTTTTAATGCTATCATAGGCAATGCAAATATCCCCTATAACTTCAATGGGCATTGTCATATATTCTTTTTTGAGAAATCTGGGGTCTATCAGACTCTAGATATCTCCTCTACGCTTACATTATCTAATCTCACCAAGATCGATGTGATCAGATGCTTTCCCAATTTACAAATGGCGCTGTTTATATCCTGCGAAACTGAAGTGAAGAAATGCTTGTAGCTTCCGAATTCTTAAACTATAGAGATGATTGGCACCACTCTGGTCTCCAATCAGCTCTATGGTCAGCTGGCAAAAACACCGGCTGCATTCTCAGGTTTCCCTGATGGCACGGGACTGCCCAAGAAGGCCATGGAAGGCAGTGGGGGGAGGTTGGCATCATCTCCTGCTGCTTGCAAAAGCAATACTGCAGCTAATTAGCCACTAGGATTGCTTTTACATGAAATCTGATCGCTGGCTGAAAAAAAACGATACCAGGATGATGTCTGCAGCTGTAGGCATCATCCTGGTATAACCATTCAAAGTCCAGTGATGTACCAGTACGTTGCTGGTCCTTGTTGATTATATATGCTATGTTCATTTTTTTTTGTATGCAGCCTGTGGACTGAATGAAAAAAAGAGAAGAAATCTCTGCCAGAAAAAGTGTGGTATGCCCACCATTAGAATATATCGCCCTGCATTCAACCACTTCTAATGGTGGGCACACATTAGGTCACACGGTGCCACATGCACCAATTCCAAGACTGTACAAACGTCTAAATAGTGGCACGCTTGAATAAATATTGTCCATGTATAAGTGGTTCCCCATATGGAGAAATGATGACACCAAGTCCCAAACTATTTTGCCAATACTTCCCATGTAGTCTGGGCATCTGGGGGGCTCCACATAACTATCTTTTCCCTCAGAAATCCGAAACGTATAAGTATAGCCTGTTGTCCTCTCACAGGTCTTCTACATCTTGACCCCATATCTGGCATGCTTGCTGGGGAGAAACTGTTTAAATGCAAGGTGGCCAGAAAAATTAATGAGGGACTCATCAACGCAGATTTTTTGCTGTGGAGTATAGACATCTGCAAATTTTTGGTTAAGCTGATTTGCGAGGTGCCGAATTTTGTGGAGCCGGTCAATTTTAGGGTCACCCCGAGGACAACAGAGTGTATTGTCATTGAAATGCATAAAACACATTATACTCTCATATCTATGCCTGGCCTTGGCAGCAGAGAACACGGGTTATGAGGAATTGGGTCTGTGGACCAATACAACCGCAATTCATTTTTTTTTTAGTAATGCCCATGTAATGCCCATGCCGGGGTGCATGCTTGGATAAAGGTCTGGTATGGATTGGTAAGCAATATACAAAGCTGCACATAGGTACCGTATTTTTCACTCCATAAGACGCACTTTTTTCCCCCCAAAAAAGGGGGGAAAATGTCAGTGCATCTTATGGAGTGAATATGGAGTGGCCGGTCCGGTATTTCCACCGCCGCGGTGTCAGAATACCGGGCCGGCCGCTCAGCTCTGCAGCGGGACCTTATGGAGATGACTGCTGACCTTTGGGGAGGGGGGGAGCGGGTACCTGAATTTGACAGCTACCCGTATCCGACTTCCGTGGAGTTGTTATTTCATCTTACCTGTTCCTCTATCCAGCGTCTTCCCGGCTTCTATAGTGTGGGCATGACAGCTGGGTGCCAAGTGCGCATGTGCAAGAAGCGGTGCTTTTTGTGAATGGTAAGGCGGAACCTGGGACACATGACAGATCCCAGAAGCCGCCGGACCAATCACAAAGCGCAAGTGCTTCTCGCTCATGCGCACTTGGCACCCGGCTGTCATGCCCACACTATGGAAGCCGGGAAGACGCTGGATAGAGGAACAGGTAAGATGAAAGAACAACTCCACTGAAGTGGGAGCGGGTAATTGTCAAATTCAGGTACCTGCTCCCCCCCTCCCCAAAGGTCAGCAGTCATCTCCTGTACTGTCCACAGTCTCTGGTCATCTCCTGTACTGTCCGCAGTTTCTGGTCATCCCTGTACTGTTCGCAGTCTCTGGTCATCTCCTGTACTATGTCCGCAGTCTCTGGTCATCTCCTGTACTATGTCTGCAGTCTCTGGTCATCTCCTGTACTGTGTCCGCAGTCTCTGGTCATCTCCTGTACTGTGTCTGCAGTCTCTGGTCATCTCCTGTACTGTGTCCGCAGTCTCTGGTCATCTCCTGTACCGTGTCTGCAGTCTCTGGTCATCTCCTGTACTGTGTCCGCAGTCTCTGGTCATCCCCTGTACCGTGTCCGCAGTCTCTGGTCATCTCCTGTACTGTGTCTGCAGTCTCTGGCCATCTCCTGTACTGTGTCCGCAGTCTCTGGTCATCTCCTGTACTGTGTCTGCAGTCTCTGGTCATCTCCTGTACTGTGTCCGCAGTCTCTGGTTATCTCCTGTACTGTGTCCGCAGTCTCTGGTCATCTCCTGTACTGTCCGCAGTCTCTGGTCATCTCCTGTACTGTGTCTGCAGTCTCTGGTCATCTCCTGTACTGTGTCCGCAGTCTCTGGTCATCCCCTGTACCGTGTCCGCAGTCTCTGGTCATCTCCTGTACTGTGTCTGCAGTCTCTGGCCATCTCCTGTACTGTGTCCGCAGTCTCTGGTCATCTCCTGTACTCTGCCCTCAGTCTCTGGTTATCTCCTGTACTGTGTCCGCAGTCTCTGGTCATCTCCTGTACTGTGTCTGCAGTCTCTGGTCATCTCCTGTACTATGTCTGCAGTCCATTAGTTCAGAATTTTTTTTCCCCTGTTTTCTGCCTCTAAAACCTAGGTGCGTCTTATGGTCAGGTGCGTCTTACGGAGCGAAAAATACGGTAAGTACTGCAAGGGCCAGCAGTGTCTCGAGTCTAGTTGTCTCTCTTCTCTGTGTAGGTCCTTGTTTTAGCACTTCCTCCAAATGGATGATAACACTTTGTCCTGGCCTCCCAGTTTTTCTCCTGTGTTGTCACCCATTTCAGCTTACGTTACGCAGGCATAGTCCATTGTTGTCATCATCAGGAAATCCAACTTGAGAAATTGCAGAAAATAGTCATTGCTAGAGTACATTTAGACATAAACTGGTTGCAAGGAGGCTGCAGGAGATCAGCAGTGCTGGATGCAACAAAGGATGGAAAAAAGGTGAAAACAGTATTTTATTTACAAGGACAGAGTTACACTTTAACAACAAATGCCTAAACAAGGATATTCATTGCAGGATCTCCAGGGATTATTTTAAAACATTTGATATAATAATGATAATGAGATTAACATGCAAAGGAAAACTCCACTTCCATTAAAAAATATAGCATATAAAATTGCTACACAAGTAATTCTGTAATCTAATGGCATTAAAAATCACCTTTCTGTTTCAATCTGCAGCTGCTTTAACTTTCTAAAACTGTCAAAAATTCCATACAATATGGCTCACGGATTTTCTCAGTCTGCAGTAAGACATAAATACAATTTTAGGCATCCTCTGCAATAGGAATCTCATTTTTGGTGGGATACTCCCCAAGCCTTGTCTGTTAAAGGGATTACAGACGCCGCAGCATTCCTCGTTGGAATACTGAGATTTGCTCAGGTGATTATAATAAACCAGACCCTTCCATTCAGGAATCAGTCTAGAGGGTGTGGGGGGTTAGCTCAGGTGGGGGATCTCCTTCCCTGGGACAAAGGTAGACCGCACAGCAGGCTTTCGTCAAAATCTGACTGGATGTCAGTTTTATTAAAAAGGTTTGCAAGAAATATCAAAATAAACAAAACATCAAAATAAACCCTTGCCATCCAGGCACTAACTAAACAGCAGATGATTCCTCTCTCAGAGGTGAAGGGCTTCTCCCTGTCACCAAAACAAAGTAACAGCAAACCTTTTCTTGTAGGTATCGTCCATACACACAGCTCTCTCAGAATACCTCTCTGAGTCCCAGGCCACGAGCGACTCCTTGCTCCAGCCCTGCCCTTTTTATATCACCTGTTGGTGGTCATCAGTGGAGCCCAAAGTCTGGTCCGGAACCACCTCTGCCATTGTGGCCCCGAAAACCCGGAGTGGACTCCACCTTACACCTCACAATATGATCTCATGCGAGGTGACACATATCGTCCATCCATCACTTTGCCGTTCATACTGTCACATATCCCCCCCCTCTGCTCAAGCCCCTGCGGCTGAGCAACTGTCCCAACCAGGCAATGGACCCGGGAAAGGGCATCTACATTATTTTGCAGTTTCCCCGCTCTGTGTTCCACTGTGAATTTGAACACTTGTAGCGCGAGAAACCACCTTGTCACTCGACTGTTTTTCTCCTTATTATCACACATCCATTTGAGCGGGGCATGATCAGTAACCAACTTGAATGGTCTTCCTAACAGGTAATATTTCAGGGCCTCCAAGGCCCATTTGATGGCCAAACATTCCTTCTCCACAATGGCATAGTTTCTCTCATGTTTGTTGAGCTTTCTACTGAGGAAGACCACAGGGTGCTCCTCCCTTTCTCTGATTTGGGACAGGACAGCACCTAGTCCCACATCAGAGGCATCAGTCTGTACCACAAACTCTGTTGTGAAATCTGGGGTCACAGAGAGCTTGTTTCAGCCTTTGAAATGCGGTCTCCGCCTCAGGATTCCACTTAATCATGACCGACCCCCTACCTTTTGTCAGATCTGTCAGTGGGGCTGCAATGGTGGCAAAATTGGGGATAAACCGCCTGTAGTATCCCGTGATTCCAAGAAATGCCCGGACTTGCTTTTTATTTACAGGTTGGGGCCACTTTTGAATTGCCTCAATTTTATTGATCTGAGGCCTAATGAGACCTCAACCAATGATGTAGCCAAGATATTTGGCCTCCTCTAAGCCTATGGCACACTTTCTGGGGTTGGCGGTAAGACCTGCTTCCCGCAGCGAATCTACGACCGCTTGCAAGCGGGACAAATGAGATTCCCAGTCTGGACTGTGGATGACGACATCGTCCAAATAGGCAGCTGCATATTGGCGATGTGGTCTCAACGTCTTGTCCATCATCCTTTGGAATGATGCAGGAGCCCCATGCAAACCAAACGGCATCCGCTACTGAAAGGACCCCTCGGGGGTAGAGAATGCCGTCTTTTCTTTTGCAGCTTCCGTTAAAGGAATCTGCCAATAGCCTTTGGTCAGTTCTAAGGTGGTTATGTACCGAGCCGTTCCCAACCTGTCAATGAGCTCATCCACCCGAGGCATCGGGTATGCATCAAACTTAGACACACTGTTCAGTTTCCTGAAATCATTACAGAAACGAATTGTTCCATCTGGTTTTGGGACCAACACTATGGGACTCGACCACTCACTGTGAGATTCCTCAATCACTCCCAACTCTAACATGTCCTTTATCTCCTTTGCCACCGCTTCCCGCCTGGCCTCGGGTATTCTATAGGGCTTGACATTTACGCGGACCCCGGGCGGGGTAACTATGTCATGCTGTATGACCGTCGTCAGTCCAGGTAGGTGAGAGAAGAAATCTCCATTTTTCCTCACAAACTCCTTAACATCATTTTGTTGGGCTACTGACAAGGTTTCCGTTATAGGTACCTGAGGGGCCACGGGAACCACGTCCTTTTGGAGGCTTGGTACTGCCAACAAACTTTCCCTGTCTTTCCAAGGTTTTAAGAGATTAACATGATAGATTTGTTCGGGTTTCCTTTTTCCTGGCTGGTAAACTTTATAATTTACTTCCCCCACTTTCTCCCTAATTTCAAAGGGACCTTGCCACTTTGCGAGGAATTTACTTTCCACGGTGGGGACTAGCACCAGCACTCTATCCCCAGGGTTGAAGGTACGGATCCTGGCACCCCGGTTATAAACCCTTCTCTGGACCTCCTGGGCTTGCTCCATGTGTTCCCGAACAAGTGGCATGACAGCTGCGATTCTATCCTGCATCTGTGAGATATGCTCGATGACACTTCTATAGGGCGTGGACTCTGTCTCCCAGGTTTCTTTTGCAACATCTAGCAATCCCCTGGGATGTCTACCATACAGTAATTCAAAAGGTGAATATCCTGTAGATGCCTGAGGTACTTCCCGTATAGCAAACATGAGATATGGTAGCAAAAAATCCCAATTTCTCCCATCTTTGTCCACCACCTTTTTTAACATATTCTTAAGGGTCTTGTTAAACCTTTCCACAAGCCCATCGGTTTGGGGGTGGTAGACCGAGGTACGGAGATGGGAGGTTTTGAACAATTTGCATAACTCTTTCATAACTCTAGACATAAATGGCGTGCCCTGATCCGTTAAGATCTCCTTTGGGATACCTACACGACTAAACACCCGGACAAGCTCTTTGGCGATATTTTTAGCGGAGGTATTACGCAAGGGGATGGCTTCAGGATACCGGGTGGCATAGTCAAGTATAACCAGTATGTGCTGATGGCCTCGGGCAGACTTTACTACTGGACCCACTAGGTCCATGCCCACTCTTTCAAACGGTACTTCAATTATGGGTAGAGGTACTAGTGGACTGCGAAAATGGGGTGAGGGCGCAGAATATTGACATTCCGGGCATGACTCACAATGCTCTTTGACGTCTCCATGTAAGCCTGGCCAGAAGAATCTCTGGGTTATTCTCTCCTTGGTTTTCTCTACACCCAGGTGTCCACCCATTATATGCCCATGGGCTAAATCCAGTACCATCCGGCGAAAGGGTTTGGGACCACTAACTGTTCTACCACCTCCTCCCCTTGCTTTACCACTTGATACAGCAAGTTATTGTTAAGAGCCATGTAGGGAAAAGACACCGCTACATCATTTTCCACTGGTTCCCCATCAATCATTTTAATGTTTTCACGGGCTCTATTAAGTGTGGAATCTTTCAGTTGTTCCGTACAAAAATCCTCTTTTCTGACCTCTAGGTCAGGCACCACATTCTGTCCACTCTCACCAGAGCCAGCGATCATCTCTTGTTCTATATCCTCAATGTCTGGGGTTGGATCCAACTCCTCCTGCTCCCCAGCCATTACAGAGAAAGGGAAAAGATCTACGCCTTCCTCGGACACACCCACAGTTTCCACTTCCACTCGGCAGTCAAAGGGGTCAGGAGTGAGTTCAGGAGTTTCCGGCATTTCCCCAGCAGGGGGAGCTCAGTCTTCCTGACTCCCCTCCTTATCCCATAATTTCCAGAAATGGGGAAAATCTCTCCCCACTATGGCTTCATGAAGCAGAGAGGGCACCACCCCCACAGAATGGGTCACAGGGCCCCAGGGAGTATCAATCTCCACCAGAGCAGTCTGGTAATTACGTGTATCACCATGAATACAAATAACCCCAATCGTGCTAGGGTGCAAGCTTGCAGGGTTTACCAAATCACTTTTTACTAAGGTCACAACACTACCTGAGTCTAGCAGAGCAACCACTGGCTTTTCATTAATGGCAATCACACACATTTGTTTTTCCATGCGTTTCTGACATGCTGCAGTACATACCACCTGTGCAAAAAGAGACATGCGTTTTCCTAAATAAGCATTTTCACATTGCATAGGTTCATCATTCAAAGAACAGTTTGCAGCAATATGACCTAACGCATGACAACGCTAACATATTATATGTTCAGTGCTTAGACCTCTAAATGGCTTTGGGGACCTTCCTGACCTATTTGGCCAGTCTCTAGGTCCTAAGCCTACAGTCTCACTATCTGACACAATAGTCTTATCATTTTTTTCTGAGCCTTTGGCCCATGGAACAGTCTTACCGGATCCTCCGGATAGTTTTCCACCCCTAGTGACCTTGGGGTACGGCCCAGGTGAATGAAAAAAGTCCTCAGCGGCTGCATATCTCTCCACCAGGTCCACCAGCTCGTTTGCAGATTTGGGGTCTCCACGGCCGACCCACTTCCTCAAAGTGGCAGGGAGTGCACGCAAATATTGGTCCATGACCACACGCTCCACAATCTGAGGGCCTAACAATACCTCTGGCTGGAGCCACTTTTTGGAGAGATGTATCAAATCGAACATCTGAGATCTGGGTGGTTTGTCAGTCCTGTAATGCCACTGATGCACCCGCTGAGCCCGGACTGCAATGGTGACGCCCAGGCGTGCAAGGACCTCAGTCTTTAGTTTCTCATAGTCCTGGGCATCCCCTGGTTCCAGGTCAAAATAGGCTTTTTGGGATTCCCCTGTCAAAAATGGTGCAAGCAATCCTGCCCATTGCTCCTTTTTCCATCCTTCCCGAACAGCAACTCTTTCAAAAGTGGTGAGGTAGGCCTCCACATCATCCGCAGGTGTCATTTTCTGCAACACATAGCTGGCCCGTGCCATTTTCTGCTCCCCTGGCAGCGGGTCTGCAGATTCCTTCTTTAATTCTAATAGGTGTTGGGCCACCTGCTTAAGGAGCTCTCGGTCTGCTTGTTGGGCTTCATGTTGTGCCTGTTGGGCTTCATGTTGTGCCTGTTGGGCTTCATGTTGTGCCTGTTGGGCTTCCGCAAACTGGCTATTTGTCTCCCGTTGTGCTGCATTGGCCTGCAGCAAGGCTCTTATTATTTCCTCCATCTTCCCACTTGCTCAGGAAGATGCCCGCATCCTCCACCATATGTGGGGGGTTAGCTCAGGTGGGGGATCTCCTTCCCTGGGACAAAGGTAGACCGCACAGCAGGCTTTCGTCAAAATCTGACTGGATGTCAGTTTTATTAAAAAGGTTTGCAAGAAATATCAAAATAAACAAAACATCAAAATAAACCCTTGCCATCCAGGCACTAACTAAACAGCAGATGATTCCTCTCTCAGAGGTGAAGGGCTTCTCCCTGTCACCAAAACAAAGTAACAGCAAACCTTTTCTTGCAGGTATAGTCCATACACACAGCTCTCTCAGAATACCTCTCTGAGTCCCAGGCCACGAGCGACTCCTTGCTCCAGCCCTGCCCTTTTTATATCACCTGTTGGTGGACCTCAGTGGAGCCCAAACTCTGGTCCGGAACCACCTCTGCCATTGTGGCCCCGAAAACCCGGAGTGGACTCCACCTTACACCTCACAATATGATCTCATGCGAGGTGACACATATCGTCCATCCATCACTTTGCCGTTCATACTGTCACAAGGGGTATGGTGAAACAAACAGCAATTCCTTTAAAACAGAAAAAGGTAGAAATCTGCAACAACATTTGTTAAAATCCCTGTAATGTACATAAACCATCAAGGATTTTTTTTTTTCACCAAAAAAACGGAGTTACATTTTAAAGCTTTACCATTAAGATCAACAGCACTACCATTGGTCCTTCCCCTCATGCCGGGGTGCTAGGTGTAATCCTAGACTCTGACCTCTCCTTTGGGCCCCACATCCACTCACTGCCTAAATCCTGCCGCCTCAACCTCCGGAACATTTCCAAAATCCGCCTCTTTTTGACCAATGACACCACAAAACAATGTATCCACGCCTTGGTTATATCCCGCCTCGATTACTGCAACTTCCTCCTCACTGGTCTACCGTTACACAGGCTATCCCCCCTTCAGTCTATTATGAATGCTGCTGCTAGACTCATCCACCTTACCAACCGATCAGCGACTGCTGCTAGACTCATACACCTTACCAACCGATCAGCGACTGCTGCTAGACTCATACACCTTACCAACCGATCAGCGACTGCTGCCCCTCTCTGCCAATCCCTTCATTGGCTTCCACTAACCCAACGTATAAAATTCAATATACTAACCACAGCTTACAAAGCCATCCACAACACTGCCCCTAGCTACATCACCAACCTCATCCACAGATATCGCCCAAATCGCCTACTCCGCTCCTCCCATGATATCCTCCTCTCTAGCTCCCTCATCACCTCCTCCCATGCTCGCCTCCAGGACTTCTCCAGAGCCTCTCCCATCCTCTGGAACTCCCTACCACAGCATGTCCGGTCAGCCACAACCCTGTCTGCCTTTAGGCGATCTTTGAAAACTCACTTCTTCAGGAGAGCCTACCCCACCTCCACCTAAGAACTGTAATTGAATCACCTCCGCCAGATCCTCCCCCGCAGCTATCACCTTTTGTATCACCTCCCCCTTCCTTTAGATTGTAAGCTCCATGAGCCGGGCCCTCCTATTCCTTCTGTACTGAAATGTATTGTAATTGTACTGTACTTTATATTGTAAAACGCTGTGCAAACTGTTGGCACCATATAAATCCTGTATAATAATAATAAAGCTGATATGATATTTTAGTGATTGGGGACACTTTATAGCCTATTTCCACTTTTGCAGTAAAATGATATTATTATTCAGGTTTATTATAGCGCCAACAGTTTGCTCAAATGCTTCTCAATATAAAGGAGTATGGTACAAGTGCAATACAGTTCAAAACAGAAGGAATATGAGGGCCCTGCTCATGGAGCTTACAATCTAAATGAAGGGGCAAGTGGTACAAGAGATGATAGCTGCAAAGGATGATTTGATGGAGGTGACTCAAGTACAGTTCTTGGAGCAGGTGGCGTAGGCTTCCCTGAATAAGTGAGTTTTCAAAGATCACCTAAAAGCAGACTGTGTGTGCTGAACGGACATACTGGGGTAGGGAGTTCTAGAGGATGGGAGAGGTTCTGGAGAAGTCCTGGAGGTGAGCATAGGAGGAGATGACAAAGCAGCTAGAGAGCAAATGTCTTGGGAGGAGCAGAGCTCATGATTGGGACAATATCTTCAGATGAGGTTGGTGATGTAGCTAGGGGAAATGTTGTGGATGGCTTTATATTGTCGTGGTTAGTATTTTGAATTTTGTACATTCAACTGGTGAAAGTCAGTGAAGGGATTGGCAGAGAGGGGCAGCAGTCACTGATCAGTTGTTAAGGTGTATAAGTCTATAGTCTATAATCACTCCGAATACCTATTTTTTTATATTTTTCTTACCTTTTAGATGGTTTTCATAAGAGAAAGTGTCATAGCTGATTCAAAGAATATCTGGACAGTCCCTCAGTGTCTTTGTCCCCACACTATCCCTCATTAACCACTTCCAGTCCGGACACTTTCCCCCCCTTCCAGTCCACACTTTCACCCCCTTCCATTCCGGACACTTTCACCCCCTTCCTGACCAGGGCAATTTTCAGCTTTCAGCGCTATCACACTTTGAATGACAATTGCGCGGTCATGCAACAGTGTACCCAAATGAATTTTTTACCATTTTTTTTGAGACAGATAAAGCTTTATTTTGGTGGTATTTATTCACCGCTGGGATTTTTAATTTTTTTTTACTATGTAAATTAAAAAGTCCCAAAATTTTGAAAAAAAGTGTTTTTTTAATAAAATTTTGCAAATAAATAATATTTCATCATAAATCTTGGCCAAAATTTATTCCGTTATCTTTTTAGTAAAAAAAAAATCCAAAATTAGTTTATAACCAAAAATTATCATTTTTAAACATTTGTTTTTACATTTTTATTTTATTTATATTATTATTTTTTTTTTTTTTTACATACTGTCACCCTAGCAGTACAGTGTCACCATGGTGACACTGTACTACTTGTGGGGGTTGATGAAGTTTTTTTTTTTACACTGATTGCTTTTACACCTATATAGGATGTAAAATCAATCATTTCTCTTTCTCTCTGGCTGCATTCTTGCAGTCATTGAGAAGTATTGAGTGAGCTGTGATTGGTCACAGCTTGTCACGTGCTACAAGGCTGTTCTGAATAACCTTGTACCATGTGATCTCTGTGATCATTCACAGATTTCATATGTAGTAAGCAATGATGTCACAAGTGACATCTTGCTTACTACTTTTCATGTGGTCACTGATTGGCCAATCAGTGATCACATGATCGGGACCTTGTACAGAGGTCCCGTCCGACGATCGGTGTTTCACTGTGTCCGGAGGACACAACGGGCACCGGATCGCGGTGCTGCGCAGTCCCAGGGAGCGCGCACAAGCAGGGTGCGGGGAGGCCGTTTATAAACAGCCACCCAACCCTGCACTGCCACCGTCTGGCCGTTTATATACAACGGCCGGTCGGGAAGTGGTTAACATACAATGCAGGAGGGTGGTTTCTAAATTTCTAACCCTTTTTTAGAAAAAAACAGTGTTCAAATCTAGTTTTGCAGCTGATGACGAAGAACTATACATACAGTACAGCCAGGTTTAATGATGTTAAACATTACCTCCCAGCCCTCTTCTAAAACTTACAAGGCAGGGAGCGTATGATTTTTAAGCAAGTTAAAAGCAACTAAAAAGGTAACCAGCATTTTTTTATGGTATGATATGCTCTGCTAATGGGATCATGTAAAAAGGTGTAATCCCAATTAGGCTGCATGAGTGGAAATATACTTTAATTCCTTGCCACATATATGAGATGCCACATATACAGTTGTGCTCAAAGGTTTCCCTCCCCTGGCAGAAATTGTGAAATTTTGCCATTGATATTGAAAATATGACTGATCATGCCAAAAAATGCTCTTTTATTGAAGGATGATGATCATATGAAGCCATTTATTATCAAATAGATGTTTGGCTCCTTTTTAAATCATATTGATAACAGAAATCACCCAAATGGCCCGGATCAGAAGTCTCCGCCCCCTGGAATGTTTGGCCTTGGTACAGACACACAAGGTGACACACACACGGGTTAAAATGCCAATTAGAGGTTAATGTTCCACATCTGTGGCTTTTTCAATTGCAATTAGTGTCAGTGTATAAATAGTCAATGAGTTTGTTAGCTCTTACGTGGAAGCACTGATTAGGCTAGATACTGAGCCATGGGGATCAGAAAAGAACTGTCAAAAGTCCTGCATAACAAAGTAATGGAACTTTATAAAGATGGAAAAGGATATAAAAAGATGTCCAAAGACTTGAATATGCCAATCAGTACTATTAAATCACCTATTTAGAAGTGCAAAGTTCGGGGATCTCTTGATACTAAAGCAATGTCAGGTAGATTAAGAAAGATTTTAGCCATAACTGACAGAAGAATTGTCCGGGATTTAAAGAAAAACCCACAGGCAACCTCAAAAGAAATACAGGCTGCTCTGGAGAAATATGGTGTGGTTGTTTTTAAAGAGTACAACATGCACTGCATAGCTATGCGCTTTTGGCATAGCTACCAGTGGCTAACGAAAAACAAATGGTGTTGGGTCCCCCTCAAAATCTTGGACACCAGGAAAATCCATACCAGACCTTTATCTAGGCATGCTTAGGACAGTATATGTGTGTGTGTGGGGAGGGGGGGGCAGCAAGGGTGTGTGCCCCATCTGAACCCCATGTTTATGTACAATGTGGACGTGAAGTTCTGCTGTGGAGTACTTATATTCTAGATAACCCCTTTATATATCTGGCCCTTCCCCCTACGTGAATGAGTAAGGGGTACAGAAAACCTCCTTTTGCCATTCACAATAAAAAGTGAGCAGTAAATAAAATTACAGAATACATTGTCCATTGATGTAAGTCCAATGTCAATCACGTCTACCAGCAATGTAGATTCAACATCAATCACAACGAATGATACCTCAGGGACTTGTCATCAGAATGACCAATGCCACAATGATCCTCTCCTTATGTTGGACCGGTTACTCCGGATTCCTTCTGTACTGAAATGTATTGTAATTTTACTGTATCCATTTATATTGTAAAGCTCTTCGCAAACTGTTGGCGCTATATAAATCCTGTATAATAATAATAAATCAAATGTCAGATCCCTGGTTCTGCTGAAATGGAAAACTGGATGATGTCAATGACCATGGTCATGCTCATATTTGGTCAATGATGTCACCCTGGATCCCAGCTTGTTTACAATGTGATCATGCCAGCAGGCTCTGAACTGTGGTAGTAGTGAAAGCGGGCTGGGAAACTGGCCAATTCTCTCATCCGTCAAAATGTGAATACGCTGGGTTCAGGATAAACTCAAGGTTGACTTAAACCCAAAGTCCCTATCCAGAACATACTAACAAAATTCACTTTCCAAAGACTTCATTGATGTAGCACCCTTCTAGTGTAGAGTAGGCTGAAAAGTACATTTAGTTAGCTTCACTATAATCAGAGGAGCAGGGGTTGATATTTTTTTTTAGGGCTGCTCAGTGTCTCACAGGCAGCTGCTTTGTTACTTCCCCCTGTCTTATAGAGGATTCTAGAACCATAGTGGGAGGAAGGACAGAGTGGGCAGCCTGAATATTTATGGAACTCCAGATAATCTCTAGGGAGGTGCCCAGTAGGTGGTTAGAGAGCCAATAAATAGTCTGATGCCTGAGCAGCAAGGTGCAGTGTTCCTGGGTCCAGTCCTGCTGGAAGAGACCCCCTGTGCAGAGGGCTTTGCCCCTGGTGCAGATTGTTAGGAAAAGCCATCAGGGAGACACCAAGGCTTAGCTGGGTGGCCTCCTCACAAGTTTGAGTCTGGGAATTAGGTTGGGTATGGAAAAGCTCACTGGAGAGAGCTGTCCTATGTGTGAATCTCTCTCCCTAGGAAGAGCCTGGTGGATATCTGCAGGAGGCAACCGATGATCCTGTATCTGTGAGTAATTGACCCCAGTGCTGAAGAGTTAGTGACTGTGTGTGTAGATGTTAATCTCTGGAAGGAGTTCTAGTCATCATCAGCATAAAGCTCCTGTGGAACATTCCTTTTCTATTTCAATATTTTTATTAAAATTTTTTGTTTTTATAATACAAGCTCATGATACGCCCACGCAGGGGCAGAGCAGAACAATAACATACATAAGCAGATACAAGTCAGCAGGGTGTATTAGCCAAATAATGGAACGTCCAATGACATCAAGGAGGGACGGCAAAAAGCCAAACCAAATAGTAGCAGCAGCAATCCATCATAGTACCGGAAAAAAAAACAAAGAGGAAAATCCCCTACCGAAAAGTATCAACTCAGAACATACGAGAAAGGAAAAAAAACCCCAAACTGATAGAAAAAAGGAAAAAGAAAATATAAAAACATAGAAAGAATAAGGAAGAAGGAACATTCCTTTTCTATACGGTGCAGCCAGAGGTTAAGGAGTCCTCAAGTTGTTTAGTTCTGCTGTTTATTGGGGTATTCCATGCTCCCTAATCCTATCCAAGTCCAATGTTCTCAATAAAATACAATAAAAGAGATACCTAGACTGTTCCTTGGAGGCAGCATAAAAAGGGAGAAAATGCTGTGTGCTTGGCTGTGTGTGCTATAAGTGGAAAAATAGGACTACATTCTTCAGTGGCTCTTATGGGAAATGCAGAATTCACCTGAACTTTAAACATTATTCACTGAATACTCAGCAAATCGAATCAATTCACTCATACCTACTTAGGATAAGAAGCCTACTACTGGCAGGATCACCAGGTAAAAATAAAGGAAAAAGCCATGGTAAAAGAAAGCCAATACAGCCACCAACATCTAAGGACTGGTAAGCTACGACATATTAATTTTTATTTTCATGGGTTTAGCTGCGGTTTAAGTCTTTTGGTAAGCCAACCCTACTGCTAGCTTCACAATACTTTATAGAACCATAAAAATGCAGCAATCAGTATTTTCACCTACAAAACTCTTTATACAAGCATCGCATTGCATAGATTATTTTCTGTTAATTACTATAATATATGCAACATGATAAAAGCAGATGATTCCCTTAATATTGAGCCTTTAATTTCCATAATCACTTCGCTGTACCACTTCCATACTTCACATCTCATTTTCTTAATTATATTGCTTAAAATTGGAAATTTAATAAAGGAAAAAGACAAGGATACAATAACACACTGCTTCATTTGCGCAAAAGTACCTACGTGATAAACTACTATCTCAGCGCACTTGTTCCATTAACGCTCTTCTGTTTTCAAACCGTCATCGTAATTGTATCCTCCCTTAACTGCAATAATTAAGGATACACAAATAAACTCGGGCTGAAAGATTCCCGAAAAGAAAATCTAAACTTTTATTCGATGAGTAATCAGCCAACAAGTTTCTAATAATGCTCAATAAAATTAGCGCGCTTAATAGTAGTGTACATATTTGCAAAATGAAATGTCACCGTAAAGTCATTTTCACAAAAGCGGCCCCGGCTCCATCCATCCTCTCGCTAAGCCTGACAAAGACAAAGCCTTTTAATCTCTTTGCAAAATATTTCCATGTTTTATTTTCCCCGGCCCTTCAACGCGCTTTTTGATAAACAAGTCTATCATTTTTACCTCTTTTATAGCCGTTTTCTTAAAGCACAAAGCCATTACGACTTGTAAAAAATGTACAGCTCGCTGGTATCCTAAACCCTCTAAATAACCGTTTCATGAAAATGAAACATTAATTAAAGATTCTTGATGTCTGAGCTGAAAACATTATTCTGCCATTTAAGGTTCTCACGGAGCCTAAATTAAAAATAGCAATGACAAACGGCAGTCGTTTCCAGGGAAGGAGTTTATAAGGATGCCTTAATGCGTTTTCTTGAAAAGCAGCCTGCCCTTGAACTAATCCCTGCGCAAAATGCCGAGAAGGCTGTACGAGAGAGCAAGAAGCATTGACTTGTGTCTTGTTAGTGAGATGATAGGCAGCATGCATGACGGAGTGAAGGCTCAGGGGGTTGTGGGGTTCTCCTCCATGGTAAGGTGGGATGACAAGGGTGGGCCCCCTCCCCAGCGTGGGATAGACTCAGCTTTGTGATTAGATCACATCACATTAGGAAGTTTTCAAAGGTAATTTAAAGAGAAACTGTTACTTTGCCTATGCTGGGCAAATGGAGAGTGCCTTCCTATAGTTCAATGATTCATCAAGATATAGTTGCCCATCTACATTCCTTCTCTGTCCCTGTCAGGGATCTCCTCGATCCCCGCCGCGATGGTCCCGGCGCAGGCGCAGTGCACCGCCCTGTGCAGGGACACGGGCACTAGGTCTGGGCCGGCCGCGGCGTTCGAGTTCGCGCATGCGCAGTAGAAGCCGCAGCCGCCCGCTGGGCACCAATGGCAGCGCAGGGCGGGATATCTAAATGGCCCTGAGCTGTCATTCAGTGCCTTCTGGTCTTACCTGCATCCTGTGAATCTGAACCTGTACCTAGTAAGTTATTTGACCCGGATTGTTCTTGACCTGCTGATTTCTCCTGTCCAGACCCTTGCTTTGCCTGACCTTTCTTCTGAATGCCCCTCATTAGATCTGACCTGCTGTTGCTGACCTGGCGTGTGACCCAACAATTCTCTGCCCATTCCCTTGTACCATACCGTCCTCTACGTTACCGACTCGGCCCGTCTGACTTCGCACTTGCTCAGCCATCCATCCATCCCATCGGGGTCACCCGACCTCCACATATCAGGCTCTCCCTGGTTGGAGCCCCTGGCGAACATCCCTACCACTGACAGGTGTGCTCAGTAGTTGCGACCTGGTCTCGGGGTACTCCAAGTCCATCCCCACCATCAGGGGCTCTGGTGAACAAGTACCCTGGGACTTAGACTCCGCGCTCTGGGCACGCCTGACCAGTGGAGTGCTAGTGGTGCCGCTAAGCGGTCCCTCACAGCCCCCTTTTTAACTAGAGTGCTTACTTTGTTGCATATCCATCTTGGGTATAGGGGAGCATGTGACCCTAAATGGCCAATGACCAATACTGTTGTGGGCGGGGCACAATGGCATCATCCACCCAGGTAATTTCCAACTGTATATGACAAAAGGCGGAGAAGACTGCATGAGAGATCAAAGATCATTGACTTGTATTTTGTTAATGAAATGATAGGTAGCATGCTTGGCAAAATGGAAGCTGAGGGGGTTGTGGTATTGGACAAAAAGAGAATAGCCACCTAACATGACACGTAAATATGTGTCATATAAACATCTCCATCTCACTAATAGTTAGTGTGGATTTATAAACCCAATATACGTAACATAAAAAATAGCAGTATGACAAGTGCAATACTGCTCACACAGAGTGGTTATTAGAAAATCCAAGCGGAGTAATGTAATTAGCAATTGCAAAAAGTTTTATTCGATCACATGGATCATACAGAGGTTAGACAGAGACATGGTAAACAAGTCATTATAAAATCACTAAATTAAAAACATTCGGTGTCTCCAGATCTAATAGTTAGGAATCCACATAAGGCAATGAAGTTCCTAACTACTTGATCAAAGAATTTTCATATTTTCCATACGGTATCTGCATAGGGAGAACATTCTTCAAAAAATTGTTTTGGTAACCACCACAGTGAATAGAATGACCTCCTGAAATGGAAAACCAGAAAAGAAAGGATCATAGTAGAGGGAACAAAAAAAGGGATATATGCACTAACCATATGCAATAACAGAACAACCCCATAACAGGTATATATGTTATTCCATTACCTTCTCATAAACTTGACCATCATGAAAGGATGGATATATGGCCTTCCTGGGTAACCACCCCAAATGGAAATGTATCCGCAGTAGTAAGTGATTCTAAAAGTGTATAAATATGAGATATAAATATCAAACTACCAGCAAACCTGAATGGGACTAAAATAAGGGTAAAAAGTCTTACTCTTAAGAATATTACCATACAAAACATCAAGGGGGCTCCTCCTCACTTGAAGTAAGATCAGGTCTGGATGAAAAAGTGAATATGGGGGTGGGAAGCCAGGTGGTTAATGTATAGAGTCCAGACTGGTTGATACAGTCTATGTATATTTAAATATATAGACCTGAATCTGTGGTTGTGGTATTCTCTTCTATGGTAAGGTAGGTTGACAAGGGTGGTCCCCCTCTGGAAGAGATTCCACTTCATGATAGGAAAATTTTTTATAAGAAAGAAGTTTGCCAAGGTAATTTAAAGATACATTATCACTTTGCCCATTCAAAGTAAGATGATAGTGCCTTCCTATTGTCCAATGCCCCAATGAAGTTTACTCGCCCATCCACACTCCCTCTGATCCTCCCTAGTTGGAGTCCTTGCTTTATTACATATCCATTTTGGGTAAAAGTGAGCATGTGGCCTTAAGTGGCCAATACTGTTGTGGGGCAATGACATCATCCACCTAGGTAAATCCCGATTCCCAACTCTATACGACTAAAGGCCAAGAAGACTGTTGAGGCTAAGGGGTCTGTGGGGTTCTCCTTTATGGTAAAGTAGGTTGACAAGGGGAGGCCACCTCCCCAGCATGGGTGACTCTGCTTTGTGATTGGACAATGTCACAAAAGGAGGATGGATGTAAAGGTAATTTATAAAGACATTGACACTTTGCCCATTCAGAGCAATGCAGAAAGGCATTTCTGTAGTCTAATGCCCCATAAAGGCATACTTGCCTATCCACACTCTCTCTCTGCCCTTTATTTCACTGGAGTCCTTGATTTGTTTTCATATCCATTTTGGGTATGGGTATGTTTAATCTGAAGTAGCCAACAGCCAATACTGTTGTGGGGAAGGGGCAGCAGAGAAGGCAGTGACATCATCCACCCAGGTAAATCCCAGATCCATGTGACACTGGAGCATACTCGAGGTTGACTCTTAAAGCAGGGAGACTGTGAAGGAGCATGAATGAGCTAGTGTACCTTGTCCACAGATCGAAGGAAAGATAATTGTTCTATTTCCCCATGTCAGGGCTGGGCTCCTGCTACTTAACCTCCCTGGCGGTATGATTATTTCAGATTTTTGGTGCTGAAAGCGGTACCATTTTTTTGCATGGAAATATGTATTTTTTTATTGTAGGCCTGTAATTTTTAGGAATAACTCACTGAAATCTGTCCGAACAAGAGTCTAGTAAACATCCCGGGGAGGATAAAATTTGAAACACAAAATCATAAATTATAATTTAATAAATAATCATAAAAATAATAATACAATAATAATAAATTTAATTCAATAATATAATCAAACCAAAAACAATGAAATGTGAAATATAGCGCCAAGTTCGCACATCGCTGAGCTCAGTCGCAGAATCGTTTTCAGTGTCTGATGAGGAATTTCCCCCACGAATCATTATCACTCAATTCTGCAAGTGGTTCTGATTTACTATCGCTGTTCTCTAGCCGGTCTAAAACCGCTTTTGACCTAAAGGGACACTTTTTGGACGCCATGGACGTTTCTCAGTTTCCAGGCAGAAAGAATAGTAAAAATGCAGGCAGGGCGCCGGACAAAGCACTCGGGACAAAATGTATGTGAAATGGTTTGATACAGTAATGGAATACTATGTGATTTTAGTGAATGTCACTTTTTGTCATTTTTTAATTTCCCGCCGTTCTGTCCCCCGTACGTCTCGACGCTCGCAGAGGATGGAACCCGGAAGACAGATCCGCCAGAGGACATTGCCGGGGACACTGCAGGAGGGACATCGCGGGATCGCAGGACAAGGTAAGTGATCGAGGGATCGTATTATTCCGGTTGTGGTACTGAAACTTTACCCCGAGCTACACTCGGGAATACCGCCAGGGGGGTTAATGAGCAGCTCTTTCTTTCAGTGCTCTAAAGCTGCTCAGCTGTCGGTTAATTACCAGACACTCATTGTCTCCACAAGGACTCACCTGGATACCATTACCTGTCTCATTAGTCCAGTCTACAGCCAGCCCTTTTTGTTATTTTAGCAGCATAGCCCATCCATCATCTCCAGGACTTCTCCAGAGCTCCCCCCATCCTCTGGAACTCTCTACCCCAATTTAGCAGACTATCGCCTACTCTGCTCACTTTTAGGCGATCTCTGAAAACCTATCAGGGAAGCCTATCCTGCCCTAAGCTAATAATGGAATCTTCTACTCTTCCAACCAGTCCATCCCCCACAGTTACTGCCTTTTGTACCACTAGCCCCTCCCTCCTAGATTGTAAGCTCCAAGGAGCAGGGCCCTCCTTTCCCTCTTGTATTGAACTGTATTGTTCCTGTATTATCTCCCGTTATATTGTAAAGTGCTGAGCAAACTGTTGGCGCTATATAAATCCTGTATTATAATAATAATAATAATAATAATAATTTCCTCCTTGCTTTTTTGGTCTAGGATCTCCAGTGTGTTCCTGTGTACAACTCAGTCTGGATGACTTCTCTTCTGATTTCTTTTCCTGATTTTTGATCCTGACTATGCTGACTTCTGGTTTCCTGACCCGGGCTTGTCTGATTACCCTCTCTGGCATCCAAACCCCGGCTTCTATATTTTACTACGTTCCTGAACTGTGTTATTTTTGCTATTTCAGGTGTGATTTTGACTGCACTTTCCGTCTCCACCTGGTTTATGGTTCCTGACATTCATCAACACAGTCAGTGTTGACAAGGGAATCCCTCCTACAGCGCTAATGTGTTCTGCCGTTAGGGAGCCTTCCCTGTTGGCAGAAAACAATGATCATTACTGGCCGCTATAGCCGCCATCAGGGATCAGAAGAAAAAAAATCTGACTGGTTGTCGATTTATGGATCAAATTCAGTACAACCAGCCTGCCCATTGATGGATTGAATCTCAGCTGGCCCCTGCTGAACCGGCAGAGATTTGATCCAACTAAAGCCTAACTCAAGGTATAAATAACATACTTCACATTACTATCCCCCACCACCACCACATATTCTAAAGGCAGAAAAAAATTGTAAATAAATAAATGTGCCCCTAATGCTCTCTTTTGTAAGGTTGGCATGATGGCTTTGGAAATATGTGAAAAAAATACAAATATTTCATAGGTGATGCTGGAAAATCATTGACATTGCCCTCCATTATGATTACTATTCATACACCATCCACAACGTGTAGTGACAGTATTTATAATTTGGTATACTTTCTTGTTGATATTGCTATCAGAGATAAAGCTGATTTTCTATCCTTCAACAAAATGGTCTGTTTATTTACTTTTACTTTTCTAGATAGCAAGAAGTGAATTGGAATCACCCGGCCATTGTGACTTTCAATTGTTTTTTGTTGTTTTTTTTTTTTCTAAAATGCCCACCTTTTATTGGAAGATAAAATCAATGTGACATTTTCAGCACGGCGATGAATGGCAATCTTTACTTTTCTTTAAATGCATTGAACCTGCTTGGTAAATACGCTCAGCTAATTCTGAACAATGTTTTTAATAAACTGAAAACTGTGAGGGTATTGAACCTTAGGTTTTGCTTAGCTCTGACTCGAGGTAAACTTCAATCCACAGATAAAGACATTGCTGAAATTCTTACATCAATATCATTTTCTACACCATTCCTGCTCTGTTCTAGCAGTTAAAGCATATATACCGTATAATGTTTTTTGGTTTTGTAAGTTTTGGAGTGGAGATGGATTAAAACACGTCTTTAAGTTTTGCTGTCTGGGTCTCGTGGGAGAGATTTCCCCTCATTTCGAATCCTGGAGACACAACAGGAAAGGAGAGGAAATCCCCCAAATGGAAAACAAATTCTCATCCAAGAGAGTTGTCCCCAAGACAGGTGTCCCCCAATATGTTCCCTAACTCTTGTTATGGTGACACAATTAAATGTTGGATTTCCATTACATGCAATTTACTAAATTCTTATTATTATTAAGTGTTCTTGCAAGAACACTTATTGTTATCTCACAAATATATTCTTATTCTTATTTTTATTCTTATTTTTATTCTTATTATAGCCAAATTTGCCACGCTAACTCCTCCCACCACAGTTTTTACACTACATAGACAGTAATATACCGAAACGTGCGGATTGTTCCCAATTGAATTGCTATTAATTTGTGGAACGTTCCGCCGAATGTTTCAAGAAATATCGCCGTTTTTGTAGTGAAATTTTCCCATAGGAATGAATGGAGCAACTTCAGTGGGAGCTGACAAAGCTAGAGTGTGAGCTGAAAAATCAGGACATGATTTCTAAACTGCCATCACTCCCTCATTTTCTAGCCCACCTACACAAATCTTATATCAAAACGTTCATCTATCCCGGCTGCCACTAAAAATGTCCACGGCTAAGCCATAGTCCTGATAGTTTTCACAATATCACCTTTTGTTTTTCAACTCACGCCACCCATTGACTTTCATTGAAACTTTACTCGCAGCCACCTGAAATTTGAAGGGTAATTTCTAAACTGCGACTGTGCCTTCATTTGTATTATTTCAGAGACATAAAATGCATCACAATGTAGGTCTGGGTCTTGTGATTCTCACATTATAAAGCTCTTCAGTGTAGGATTTATAATTTTTAAACTACAACAGTTTGAAAATGGCAACCGCCAGTGAAGTGAGCAAGTTGGAGCAGTTTGTTTTTAACCAATCTTCTCTGCCCTTGCTGTAGAGTGAGTTGCCATAGGAACCCAGGTGTGTGAGCAGGCAGCAGAGTGACAAAAGCTAGAGTGTGAGCTGAAAAATTAAAGTTGAAATGCATTTCTCACTCTATCAAGCTTGCCATGTGCACTTTTTAAATTTGATCAATCAATTGGTTAGTGTAATGTTTACTATCTTTACTCCAAACACTCCACACAGTTACTCTGCCCACTCCATGAAGTTACTCTGCCCAGTCCAACCTTTTCACAGTTACTCCAGCCACTCCAATCACACAATAGTTACTCCGCCCACTCCACCCAGTTACTCCGCCCACTCCAGTTGTAGACTAATGGTGCAGGCAAGAACACTTCACACAATTTCCCCAGAAATTGTAGATTTTCTAGTTCTTATTCTTATTAAGTGTTCTTGCAAGAACTTGCATCAAAATGTAGGTCTGGGTCTTGTGAGTCTCACTGTAGGATTTATACTTTTTAAACTACAACCGCTTGAAGATGGCAACCGCCAGTGAAGTGAGCAAGTTGGAGCAGTTTGTTTTTAAATGCTTCTCTCCCCTTACTGTAGATTGAGTTGCCATAGCAACCCAGGTGTGTCAGCAGCCAGCAGAGTGACAAAAGCTAGAGTGTGAGCTGAAAAATAAAAGTTGAAATGCATTTCTCACTCTATCAAGCTTGCCATGTGCAATTTTTACATTTGATCAATCAACTGGTTAGTGTTGGAGGCAAGAACACTTCACACAATTTCCCCAGAAATTGTAGCTTTTCTAGTTTAGTATTGTCCTCCAAATTTAATATGGTTTCTGTGGCTTCATTCCACATCTGTCAGAATTTTACCCAGTAAATACAAATGTAAGTCCTCATGCACACTGGACGTTTTCAGAACGCTGGTAACGTTAACGGTGTAAAGTCACGTTAAAAATGTGTCTTTTTCAGCTTTTTTAAGCATTTTGGCATTAGCATTTAGCGGAGTTTTGCCACATTTGCATTTTTTTAAAGAAAAAAATTTTTTTTGGGTCAAAAAAGTCCAAAAACGCCAGCTTGCTGCAGTTTACCGCGTTTTACAGCGTTCTGCCACATTTTTCAGCATTAGAGCATTTTTACAGCTAAAAAACTTTTCTAGAAACCCACTAGTCCTGGGTTTTTTTTCCAGCCAAAACAAAACGTTGATTACAGTCTATGTGTGTATGGACACATAGGAGAATATGCTGGGGCTGGACACATAGGAGAACATGCCGGGGATGGACACGTAGGAGAACATGCCGGGGATGGACACATAGGAGAACATGCCGGGGATGGACACATAGGAGAACGTGCCGGGGATGGACACATAGGATAACATGCCGGGGATGGACACGTAGGAGAACATGCCGGGGATGGACACATAGGAGAACATGCCGGGGATGGACACATAGGATAACATGCCGGGGATGGACACATAGGATAACATGCCGGGGATGGACACATAGGATAACATGCCGGGGATGGACACATAGGATAACATGCCGGGGATGGACACATAGGAGAACATGCCGGGGATGGACACATAGGATAACATGCCGGGGATGGACACATAGGATAACATGCCGGGGATGGACACATAGGAGAACATGCCGGGGATGGACACATAGGATAACATGCCGGGGATGGACACATAGGATAACATGCCGGGGATGGACACATAGGAGAACATGCCGGGGATGGACACATAGGATAACATGCCGGGGATGGACACATAGGAGAACATGCCGGGGATGGACACATAGGATAACATGCCGGGGATGGACACATAGGAGAACATGCCGGGGATGGACACATAGGAGAACATGCCGGGGATGGACACATAGGAGAACATGCCGGGGATGGACACATAGGAGAACATGCCGGGGATGGACACATAGGATAACATGCCGGGGATGGACACATAGGATAACATGCCGGGGATGGACACATAGGAGAACATGCCGGGGATGGACACATAGGAGAACATGCCGGGGATGGACACATAGGATAACATGCCGGGGATGGACACATAGGATAACATGCCGGGGATGGACACATAGGAGAACATGCCGGGGATGGACACATAGGATAACATGCCGGGAATGGACACATGGGATAACATGCTGGGGATGGACACATAGGATAACATGCCGGGAATGGACACATGGGATAACATGCTGGGGATGGACACATAGGAGAACATGCCGGGGATGGACACATAGGAGAACATGCCGGGGATGGACACATAGGATAACATGCCGGGGATGGACACATAGGAGAACATGCCGGGGATGGACACATAGGAGAACATGCCGGGGATGGACACATAGGATAACATGCCGGGGATGGACACATAGGAGAACATGCCGGGGATGGACACATAGGAGAACATGCTGGGGGGTTTACTGGCTGTAGAAAAAAATGTCAAATGCCAAAAACAGCCGCTGTAAAAACATCAAATGTGCATGAGGACTAAAGCTGAACTCCAAGTACCAAAACCTCATTTAAATATATCCCTAGCCATACAAGATGTAAATCTACATTGAGTGCACCAAATGCCTTTGCACACCAAGATTCAAATAAAAATTGCATGGCTCCTGTGGACAATGGGGCTATTTACTAAAACTGGAGAGTGCAAAATGTGTTGCAGCTCTGCATAGTAACCAATCAGCTTCCAGGTTTTAGGGTTCATGTACACTGCAGCTGATAAACTCACGTTTAGGAACTTTTCTGCATTTTTTTCAGCAGCCCCTGAACTCTCCCTAATGTTTCCCTATGTGTCCATGTACATTATGTTGTTTACAGTCGTTTACAGGCAGTTGACTTTACAGTTGTTTTTTTTAATGCACCAAACTTGCGTTCAGGAGTAGCTTTTAACAGCTTTTTAAATGCCAAATGCTTGTAAACGTGTGTAAATGTGTTTAACCGCGTTTATAAGCGTTTGCGTTTAGAAGCGTTTTTTTAACTGTTCCATACCCAAATGCTGTCCAGAGCCTTTTTTCATCATCAGAAATGCATGCAAAGCATTTTCCATGTATTCAAATAGACTCGGTACACCAGCGCAGTCAGTTCCAGGTTTTGCGTGAAGGAAAAAAATGGTAGAACGTGCCGCATTATTCTCATGATGGGATCCATAGTGAAGACAACCAGAAAAGACAGGTCATCTCAACACTTACTACCCTCTCTGCTTCTGCTCTCTCTATCTCAAAATGTCTGAAATAGTTAATTTTTAACTGTCTTTCAGTGCATTCTGGGCATTTTGGAAGGTCTCCTGAGGTTATCTTAAAAAAAACGCTTCTAAATGCAAATGCGCATAAACACGGTATGCAAACGAAGCTAACAGACGTTTTTTAACCTACGTTTTCCAGCAGTTAGTTTCCATCGTTCAGAAGTGTTTTCCAAACGTCCCGCGTGCAGGGGCCTTATTGTCAAAGCTTAACTGAACAAGCTGAAGTTAGAAGCTGATTGGCCGCCATGCACAGCTGCACCAGATTGTAAGTGCTCCAGTTTTAGTAAATCTAAATGTCTGCTTATCCCAAAGTTCAACCCATTAAGCAGGAATTTCCCAAAATTCAAACTGTGAATGACCAGCATAACGGTTAGAATTTGGAAAAATCCAAACCCATATTAACCACCTCCCGCCCGCCATATAGTAATATAGTCATATGACGTCCTCCCATTCTCACTGCGCATGCGCGGCTCAGGGAGCGTGCAGCGCGGCGATCGGCGGTGCGCTGTGTCCTTCCTTCGGACACAGCGGATCACCGATCACAGAAAGAGCTGAAGGTGTCGGCTCGGTCATGTGATCAGCTGTGTCCAATCACAGCTGATCACATGTAAACAAGGAAATGACGGTTATCTGCATTTCTCTCCTCACGAACGGTCACGCTGACAGAGGAGAGGAGAGCCGGTAATCGGCTTTCCGCGGAGGGGACATGTACACTGATCATCGGGGCACTGATGATCAGTGTGCCCTGATGATCAGTGTATCCCCAGCACTGCCACCTGTCAGTGTCCATCAGTGCCTTATGTCAGTTCTCATCAGTGCCTCGTGCCAGTGCCCATCAGTGCCACATCAGTGCCACATCAATGCCACATATCAGTGCCCATCTGAGCTGCCTTTCAGTGTCACCCATCAGTGCCAGTCAGTGCAACCTATCAATGCCAATCAGTGCCACCTATCAGTGCTGCCAATCAGTGCCACCTATCAGTGCCAGTCAGTGCTGCCTATCAGTGCCAGTCAGTGCCGCCAGTCAGTGCCAGTCAGTGCCACCTAACAGTGCCAGTCAGTGCCACCTAGCAGTTCCAGTCAGTGCCGCCTATCAGTGCTGCCTATCAGTGCCATGTATCAGTGCCATGTATCAGTGCTGCCTTTCAGCGCCCATCAGTGATGCCTGTCAATGCCCATCAGTGCCACCTACCAGTGCCTCCTCATCAGTGCCCATCAGTGCCACCTATCAGTGTCGATCAGTGCAGTTTATCAGTGCCCATCAGTGCAGCCTCATTAGCGCACATCAGTGAAGAAGAAAAATCACTTATTTACAAAATTTTGTAACAAAAACTAAGAAAAAAACATTTTTTTTTCAAAATTTTCTGTGGTTTTTGGTTTGTTTAAGAATAAATAAAAAAACCAGAGGTGATTAAATACCACAAAAATAAAGCTCTATTTGTCACAAAAAAATGGTAACAATTTCATATGGGTACAGTGTTGCATGACCGCGCAATTGTCATTCAAAGTGCGACAGTGCTGAAAGATGGAAATTGGCCTGGGCAGGAAGGGGGTATAAGTGCCCGGTAGGCAGGAAGGGGGTAGAAGTGCCCTGTAGGCAGGAAGGGGGTAGAAGTGCCCTGTAGGCAGGAAGGGGGTAGAAGTGCCCGGTAGGCAGGAAGGGGGTAGAAGTGCTTGGTAGGCAGGGAGGGGGTATAAGTGCCCGATAGGCAGGGAGGGGGTATAAGTGCCCTGTGGGCAGGAAGGGGGTATAAGTGCCCTGTGGGCAGGAAGGGGGTAGAAGTGCCCTGTGGGCAGGAAGGGGGTATAGGTGCCCTGTAGGCAGGAAGGGGGTAGAAGTGCCCTGTAGGCAGGAAGGGGGTAGAAGTGCCCTGTGGGCAGGAAGGGGGTATAGGTGCCCTGTAGGTAGGAAGGGGGTAGAAGTGTCCGGTAGGCAGGAAGGGGGTAGAAGTGCCCGGTAGGCAGGAAGGGGGTAGAAGTGCTTGGTAGGCAGGGAGGGGGTATAAGTGCCCGATAGGCAGGAAGGGTGTAGAAGTGCCCTGTAGGCAGGAAGTGGGTAGAAGTGCCCTGTAGGCAGGAAGGGGGTAGAAGTGCCCTGTAGGCAGGAAGGGGGTAGAAGTGCCCTGTAGGCAGGAAGGGGGTATAGGTGCCCTGTAGGCAGGAAGGGGGTAGAAGTGCCCTGTAGGCAGGAAGAGGGTAGAAGTGCCCTGTAGGCAGGAAGGGGGTAGAAGTGCCCAGTAGGCAGGAAGGGGGTAGAAGTGTCCTGTAGGCAGGAAGGGGGTAGAAGTGCCCGGTAGGCAGGAAGGGGGTAGAAGTGCCCGGTAGGCAGGAAGGGGGTATAAGTGCCCTGTAGGCAGGAAGGGGGTAGAAGTGCCCGGTAGGCAGGAAGGGGGTAGAAGTGCCCTGTAGGCAGGAAGGGGGTAGAAGTGCCCTGTAGGCAGGAAGGGGGTAGAAGTGCCCTGTAGGCTGGTGGTTAATAACACAACATTACCACCTTGAGGTTTCTTGAATTTCGATTCTATACTTGTATATATGGAGAGGCTGCACCAGCTACTTTCTGAGATGACAGCAGACACTTAAATTGCCACGTAACAAAGTGCTGGGAGGATTACATGAAGGAAAAATGAAGGCTTTGTTAAAGCAGAATACCCCCCCCCCCACCCTTTATAGTTAAGAAGGCTGTCATTTTAGAGGCAGTTGCCGTGGTCCTGCTCCTGTGTCCAGCTATGGCATGAAAATTCAGTTGAGCGCTCTCATAAGCACACTGGTGACAGTTATCAGCAGAGGTATGATTTGAATGTTACTGGCTGAACCTGCTCATTTGCATATCTTTGCAAAGGATTCTGGGAAATTGGTTTTGCCACCTCAGGGTTGATCAAATCTGAATTATTTGTGTTTTTAGATGGTTTATAGAGCCGGAAAGATTTGGAAGTGAACATACAAGCCAAAAAGAAAGATTTTAATGTTAAATTCAAATTTGATTCTCCATATTTTGGTAGTTCGGGCGGTTTAAAAAGAGTCGAGGTTACTTAGCTGTTGGAGAGGTTGGGAAAGCTCAGTGTCACCAGGTGTGGCTCTCTCTGGGGCCAATTCAGTGACACTGAGGTGAGGATTTCTCTGAGGGAAGTTCATTGATACTGATGTGAGGATCTCTCTGGGGAAAGCTCAGTAATTACTGACAGGAGTGATACCAACATGAGGATCTCTCTGGGGAGTTCAGCAATACTGACAATGAGGATCTCTTCTAATGAAGTTCAATGATACTGACATGAGGATCTCACTGGAGAAGTTCAGTGACACTGAGGCAATAGAAACTTCTCTGAGCCTAAACCCCATTCCAGAACACTTGGAAGTTGAGCATCATGGTTGTTCCCTGTACCTCTCATTTTTAAGTGTTCCTGCATGGCAGACCCCTTACTGTTATCTCACATATAGATTCTTATTATTATAGCCAAATTTACCACCCTAACTCCTCCCACAGTTTTTACACTACATGGACAGTAATATACGGAAACGTGCGGATTGTTCCCGATTGGTGTGCTATTACTTTGTGGAACGTTTCGCCAAATGGTTCATGAAATATCGCCGTTTTTGTGGTGAAATTGGTCCCATAGGAATGAATGGCGGAATATTCAAAACTAGAGTGGGAGCCGAAAAAAGCTAGAGTGTGAGCTGAAAAATCAGGACATGATTTCTAAACTGCCATCACTCCCTCATTTTCAAGCCCACCTACACAAATCTTATCTCAAAACGTTCAGCTATCTCTGCTGCCACTAAAAATGTTCACGGCTAAGCCATAGTCCTGATAGTTTTTACAATATGACCATTTGTTTGCAACTCACGCCGCCCATTGACTTTCATTGAATCTCCACTACCAGACACCTGAAATTTTAAGGGACATTTTTAAACTGCGTCTGTGCTTTCATTTTTAATATTTCAGAGACATATGCATCAAAATGTAGGTCTGGGTGTTGTGATTCTCACAATATAAAGCTCTTCACTATAGGATTTATAGTTTTAAAACTACAACCGTTTGAAGATGGCAACCGCCAGTGAAGTGAGCAAGTTGGAGCAGTTTGTTTTTTAACCGCTCCTCTGCCCTTGCTGTAGAGTGAGTTGCCATAGGAACCCAGGTGTGTGAGCAGGCAGCAGAGTGACAAAAGCTACTCCGCCCACTCCAGTTGTAGACTACTGCTGGAGGCAAGAACACTTCACACAATTTCCCCAGAAGTTGTAGATTTTCTAGTTATTATTATTTTTATACAGGATTTATATAGTGCTGACAGTTTGCTCAGCGCTTTACATTATGGTGGGAGACAGTACAGTAACAATACGATTCAATAAAAGAGGGATTTGAGGGCCCTGTTCCTTGGAGCTTACAATCTAGGAGGGGGGGGTAGAGGTACAGGAGGTAATGACTGTGGGGGATGGAGTGGTTGGAAGAGTAGAGGATTCCTGTATTAGCTGAGGGCAGGGTAGGCTTCCTTGAAGAGATAGAAATTCAGAGTGTGCCTAAAAGTGAGCAGAGTAGGCAATAGTCTGATGGATTGGGGTAGGGAGTTCCAGAGGATGGGGGAGGCCCTGGAGAAGTCCTGGAGACTAGCATGGGAGGAGGAGACAAGGGAGCTAGAGAGTAGGAGGTCTTGTGAGGAGCGGAGAGTACGGTTTGGGTGATATTTGGAGACATGATCGGTGAGGTAGTTTGGGGCAGAGTTATAAATGGCTTTATACGTCAGTGTTAGCATTTTGAATTTTATCCGTTGGGCAATCGGAAGCCAGTGGAGGGATTGGCAGAGAGGGGTGGAGGACACTGAGTGGAGGACAGTGGAGGGATTGGCAGAGAGGGGTGGAGGACACTGAGTGGAGGACAGTGGAGGGATTGGCAGAGAAGGGTGGAGGACACTGAGTGGAGTTCAGTGGAGGGATTGGCAGAGAGGGGTGGAGGACACTGAGTGGAGGCCAGTGGAGGGATTGGCAGAGAGGGGTGGAGGACACTGAGTGGAGGCCAGTGGAGGGATTGGCAGAGAGGAGTGGCAGATACAGAGCGGTTAGTAAGGTGGATGAGTCTGGCAGCAGCATTCATGATAGACTGAAGAGGGGATAGCCTGCGGTGGGGTAGGCCAGTGAGGAGGGAGTTATAGTTGTCGAGGCGTGATATAATAAGGCGTGATATATATATATATATGCTAAATTCTTATACAATATACTCACTAAGTAAATGCCCTGTAGCATTTTTCACAATAAATAATTTCTTACTGTGTTTTTTTTCTCCTTTTAACATCTTCTATGAGCTTCTGAACCTCTCCTTTACCACTTAACTTTCAGCAGTATACGTCAGTTGTGGTCATGTACACTGCCCTATGCACAGTACAAATCCCATAGTCCATAATCCATATCAGGAGTGAGCAAAAAAGGCTGGCTTCATTCCTACATACAATGGGGCCATGGAGATCGAACGTAGCCACCCTCTTACAGAAAGCCACATTGCAACAACTAAAAAAAATAAATTTGGAGGTGGCCGGGAGCAGTAGAATGGATATTTTTGAAATAAGAATAGTGATGGGCTTTATGTTCGGGTCGAATGTAAGTTCGACTCGAACATGGGCTTTTTGTGTGTTCGCCCCACAATGCACTGCACCTTGACAGTGCATTGTGATTGCCAAAGCAATGCACCTGACCACAAGTCAGGTGCAATGCTTTGGACAAGCACAGCAATGATGACATCGCAAGGGGCAGGGGTAACCCCACCCCTTTGTGACATCATCACAGTATTTAAGAACTGTAATCGTGGCACAGCTCTCAGACAGCTGGGAGCCAGCGTCGAGAGCAGAGCATTTTTTTTTTCACTTTTTTCAGGTCAGAGGTAGCTGCAGGCATCATCTATTTTTTATTTGTTTTTATATTTTAATAAAAGTCTCCTGTAATTTTTTACTAAAATTTTTTTTTGTGAATGGGTACCCCATACTCATTCACATGGGGGGGCTGGGATCCGGGGGCCCCCTTGTTAAAGGGGGCTTCCAGATTCCTATAAGCCCTCCTTACCCGCAGACCCCCACAACCACCGCCCAGGGTTGTGGGGAAGAGGTCCTTTGTTCCATCAACATGGGGAGAAGGTGCTTTGGGGGGGTATGAATTTTGGGAGGGAATCCACACCATTTTTTTTTTAATTTTGGTGTGGGAGTTCCCCTCAAAATCTATACCAGATCTAAAGGTTTTGGTATGGGTGGGAGGGGGGACCCCACACGGTGTTTTTTAACATTTTTTAATTGTCGGGCAATGCCGACAATTCTTTTGACATTCAGCTGTCAACGGAGAACCGTACTGACAGCTGAAACATTAAAGAATGTTTCACTACTAAAATACTGCAAGACTTAATAATATAACTCATGCCGTATGTTAGTAACTGGGCGGTATCTTACCATATATTCATATATTCACTATGTTCCTCTACAAGATGGCGACCGGAGCGGCCGCATGATCGCCAGCTCTGGCGCCCCCGCTGAATCCGCCCCTCTCTATCCTTCTCCCCCTTCGAGGCCCACTGCATCCGGCTCTTCTCTCCCACCCCTCTGAGGATTGCAGTAATCTATCGGCCTCCTGGACCCGTATCCCGCTTCCTCGACGACTTTTCCACCTGGTTACCCTTCTTCCTCTCCTCTGAGCTACCCACCATCATCCTTGGTGACTTCAATATCCCTATCAATGTCAACAACCCGGCTACATCCCAACTCCTCCACTTAGCCTCTTCTTTTGCACTCACACAGTGCACACAGTCCTCCACCACACTGACGGGAACACCCTGGACCTCATTTTCTCTCATCTCTGCACCCTCCACAACCTCACAAACACCCCTTTCCCTCTCTCTGACCACAACCTCATTACGTTCTCCATCTCCCTGTCCTCTAACACCCCCCCCCGAAACGTCAAACCATCACCAGCTGTAACCTCCACAACCTGAACCCGACCCCTCTCCACTCTGCAGCTGACCATCTGTACGACAGTATCCTTCCACTGTCATGCCCTGACCTGGCCACTACTGCGTATAACGACTCGCTGTCAGCTGCCTTAGATTCCTTAGCACCCCTAACCACACGCAGCATTAGACCCCAACCGCTTTAACCCTGGCAGAACGACCACACTAAAAATCTTAAACGACCCAGTCGTGCGCTGGAGCGATTATGGCACAAAACCAGATCCCCTCGAGCGTTCTCCCTCTACAAATCCACCTTCCTCACCTACACCTCCTCCCTCCACACCACCAAACAAGCCTACTTCGTAACCCTCATCAACACCCTCTCCACCTGTCCTCGCCGGCTCTTCTCCACTTTCAACTCCCTACTCTCTCCCCCCCCCACCTCCACCCATTACCTCACTCACCGCCTACGAGATTGCCAATCACTTCCAAAACAAGATCGACGCAATCCGTAAGGACATCACCAATGCTCAATCTACCTCCCCATCTAGCCTCCCTCCCACTATAACCCCTTCAACTTTCCCCTCCTCTGACCTTGCAACCGCCCTGCCCCCCCACCACACCTAACATCCTGCACACTATAACCTCCCCAACACTCTGATCCTTCAGCCTTGCTACCACTGAGGAGGTCACTAAGGTCTTCTCAGAAGCCAACCTCACCACTTGCCCCCTTGACCCTGTCCCCACACAACTCCGGTCACCCTCCTCCTCCATCCAACGCTCCCTCACCCACATCTTCAATCTCTCCCTCTCTACTGGTGCATTCCCCTCCCCCCTAAAGCACGCGCACATCACCCCCATACTCAAAAAACCCTCCCTGGACCCCACCGACCTGAACAACCTTAGACCCATCTCCCTGCTGCCATTTACTTCCAAGCTCCTTGAGCGCTTAGTCTACAATCGCCTAAGCTCCCACCTCACTGACAACAACCTCCTCGATCCACTACAGTCTGGCTTCCGTCCCCTACACTCCACTGAAACCGCCCTACTCAAAATCACTAATGACCTGCTAACCGCCAAAGCTAATGGCCACTACTCAGTCCTCTTACTCCTCGACATCTCCGCGACCTTTGACACAGTTGACCACCCCCTCCTCCTTAATAAACTACACTCCCTTGGCATCAGAGACTCCTCTCTCTCCTGGTTCTCCTCCTATCTATCCCAACGCTCCTTCAGTGTTACCTATAACGCTACCACCTCCCCCTCTCTCCCCCTCTCTGTTGGGGTCCCCCAAGGCTTTGTCCTTGGGCCCCTTCTCTTCTCCATTTACACCTCCTCCCTCGGCTTCAACTATCACCTCTACACCGATGACACGCAAATTTACCTCTCCACCCCTCACCCCTTCAGTCTCCGCCCCTATCACCCACCTACTGAACAAAATATCAGACTGGATGTCGCTCCAATTCCTCAAATTGAACCTTTTCAAAACCGAGCTCCTAATTTTCCCCCCAGCCCGCGCCCCCCATCCTCTCCATCACGACTAACAACGCCACCATCAGTCCCACCCCACAAGCCAAAGTCCTAGGTGTCACTCTAGACTCAAACCTGTCTTTCCAACCCCATGTCCAATCGCTGGCAAACTCATGCAGGCTCCACCTCCGCAACATCTCCAAAATACGTACGTTCCTAACCCCAGACACTACTAAACAACTCGTTCACTCCCTTATTATCTCACGACTCCACTACTGCAACTCCCTTCTCACTGGCCTACCCCAACACAGGCTATCCCCGCTTCAGTCTATCCTGAACTCAGCGGCCAGACTCATCCACCTTACCGACCGCTCCGCTTCTGCCACCCCCCTCTGTCATTCCCTCCACTGGCTTCCGATTACCCAACGCATTAAATTCAAACTACTAACATTGACATACAAAGCCATTCATAACGCTGGCCCAAACTACGTCACCGACCTGATACCCAAATATCACCCAACCCGTACTTTTCGCTCCGCACAAGACCTCCTACTTTCTAGCTCCTTGGTCTCCTCCTCCCACACCCGACTGCAGGACTTCTCCAGGACTTCCCCCATCCTCTGGAACTCACTACCCCAATCCATCAGACTGTCACCTACCCTCCTCACCTTTAGGCGCTCCCTGAAAACCCATCTCTTCAGGGAAGCCTACCCCACCCTCACCTAACAGCCGATCTCCTCCACTCCTCCTACCACTCCATCCCCCACAGCCACTTCCTTCTGTACCACTATCCCCTCCCTCCTAGATTGTAAGCTCGAAAGAGCAGGGCCCTCGAACCCCTCGTGTATTGTTTTGACACTGTATTGTCTCATGTACTGTCCTCCACTATAATGTACAGCGGTGAGCAAACCTTTTGGCGCTATATAAATACTGTATAATAAGAATAATAATTAAGGTGCAGTAAGATACCGCTCAATAAATTGTCCCTGTTCGAAGTTCGCGGTCGAACTTTTGGTAGCTTAGAATGATCGACCATGAACCAAACGTGGGTGTTCGGCCCATCGCTAAATTTAATTTAAACCAGAATTTAGTGTCACTTTGAGTGACACCCTTTATTGGCCAATTTAAGTAATTAGCATGCACGTTTTTAGGATGCCCCATATGCTCTCTTCAGGCTTTAAATATACCGTGTAAAGCCTAAAGAAGGGATCTGAGGCATTGTGAAACCTTGCATTTCAAATAACTTAAAAAAGAAGTATGGCATAGACTAATTAATAAACAAATATTACCATACTCATGAATCAGCTCATATAATTAATTCCTCCTTCCTTTTGTTTTTTCCAGCAAGGGCACTTCATCTATCATGTAGTTCTCATTAGCAGTCCATTTTCTGTTTGAAAGTTTAGATGGGGTGGTTACAACTTCAGCAATCCACCCCCTCTTTCTGTCCCTCCTTCACTGGGATATGTGGCCATGCCTACTGAATAGGCACATGCCTGAACAGTAAACACATTCAAGCACTGTGCTATTCCTCTGCATACAAGTGGAAATGTATAAGTGGAATAGACATGGCTGTTTATAGGGGGAGATGTTGGGGAGAGCTGTGCCCTTCCTCAGACTTCAGTTGTACCCCCCCCCCCACCCGACTCCATGGCTGCTATGGTCCTTCTCACATCCCTGTACTGCATGCCGTCTGAGCACAGGCAGCACAGCTCCTCTCCTCCTCCTCTCACATGTCACACAGCTCAGATCAGTTCTCTTACAGACAGCTTCTATCTGCACACTGTGTAGCTTCCTGATCTGCTGCAGTTCTGACCTGTGAAGTTCCCAGATAAGAATGACTGTGCAGCATAGTATCCAGCTACACAGTATGCAGATAGAGGATGCCTGTATGCTGTGTGTGTGCTGTGCTGAGAACACTCAGCATGGATGCATTGCTTTACATGTGTGGCAAGATGTAAAATATAGAGGTCTGCAGAACAGCCACTAGAGAGAGCTTTGAATTTGATGTGACCTCTTCAACCTCTCTGCCTAATAACTGCTGAGGTAAGCTATCAGCCACACAGTGGGTCCATTGTTTTCAGTGAGTTGGTTGACTCATAGATTTGCAGGGACGTGGTAAACACTCACAGGCCACTTTTTTAGGTAGACCTTGCTAGTACTGGGTTGGACCTCCTTTTGCCTTCAGAACTGTCTTAATTCTTTGTGGCATAGATTCAACAAGGTGTTGGAAACATTCCTCAGAGATTTCCATCCATATTGACATGATAGCATAATGCAGTTGCTGCAGATTTGTCGGCTGCAGATCCATGATGCGGATCTCCCGTTCCACCACATCCCAAAGGTGCTCTATTGGATTGAGATCTGGTGACTGTGGAGGCCATTGGAGTACAATGAACTCATTGTCATGTTCAAGAAACCAGTTTGAGATGATTTCAGCTTTGTGACATGGTGCATTATCCTGCTGGAAGTAGCCTGTGCAAATTTTAGCCTCCGTTTCCTGTTGTTAGCTGACAGGAGTGGCACCCGATGTGCTCTTCTGCTGCCGTAGCCCATCTCCTTCAAGATTTGATGTGTTGTGCATTTAGATATGGTATTGTGTGTACCTTGGTTCTAATGAGTGGTTATTTGAGTTACTGTTGCCTTTCTATCATCTTGAACCAGTCTGCCCATTCTCCTCTGACCTCTGACATTAACAAGGCATTTTTGTCCACACAACTGCCACTCTGTGGATATTTTCTCTTTTTTGGACCATTCTCTGCAAACCTTAGAGATGGTTGTGTGTGAAAATCCCAGAAGATCAGCAGTTTTTGAAATACTCAGACCAGCCCATCTGGCATCAACAACCATGCCACATTTAAAGTCACCTAAATCCTCTTTTTCCTTCCCCATTCTGCTCGGTTTGAACTTCAGCAGGTCATCTTCACCACGTCTTGATGCCTAAATGCATTGAGTCATTGCCATGTGATTGGCTGCTAAATTTGTATTATCAAGCAATTGAACAGATGTACCTAATAAAGTGGCCGGTGAGTGTACTTTTGTACAGTTTACGTCCTACAAGAACTGATCCTGTATCCACTACATAATAAACATTTTCACTAGTACAAAGAAACAAAAAAAAATAATTTGTTTAGAAATGATCTGAAATATTCAATAAAGTTTTGTACATAAAAGCCCCGAGCAATAATAGTTTAATCGCCAGAAATAACTTTTTTTTCCCGAACAAACAATAACATAAAACAATAAAACTGAAATATAACCTAAAATTACAAGTGAACCAATATACCCACCAGGCAGTCTTAGTGTAGTGTGAAAATTATTTTGGGGAATAATTGATAATCAAGTTCAAGAATATTCGTGATTGTTATTATCATCACTTGGCTGTTCTGTTCACTGCTAAGCGTATTCCACTGTAGTAATTAAGGGTGTTTGGTTTCAATAAATAGCTGGAAAGGAAAGCTGGCAACTTCAGATGGAAGAGAAGAATACAGAAAAATATAAGGTGGACATGGTGAAACCTATAAAAATGATACACATACTATAAGTAGGAGTTAACATAACATTTATGGTTGTACCTGGTCATACCTAACTTTCAATTGGAATTTTAACTCTGGAAAATGTCTTTTAGAAATTAAAATGAGCCCTCCACAAGAATTAAAGATAAAAAGGAAGCCCGGACTGCAGAAATTTGGAGTTGTCCCACGCTATACTTTATTTTCCATGAGATTTCCTCAGTCTTCCAGGTAATCATCACTCAACCTGGAAGACTGAGGAGATACCGTGGGTGCAGAGGGTCATGGGTCCAACCCCTGAGCAAACATTATAATGTAGAGATCAGGGGCGGACAGACAACTCATGGGGCCCCCCGGGCAATAGGGGATCATGGGGCCCCTGTGTCCGTGCCCAAACTCAAAAAAGCCTATGAAAAATGTACCAGGGGCATCTCATGGGGCCCCCTACTGACCCCGGGCCCTTGGGCAGTGCCCGAGTTTTCAAATGGTCAGTCCACCCCTGGTAGAGATGCATCATGTCAGTAGCACTCTCTACATAAGGGGTGTCAAACTCAATTTAATTGCGGGCCACATCAGCATTGTGGTTGCCCTCAAAGGGCTGGTTGTATCTGTAAGACTAGATGTTCAGAGCACCGCACCTTACATCAGATGTTGTTTGCCCCCTCCATTGGAAGTCAAGAATCCCCCATCCTTCCTTGAAACACAGTGCACCTCCCTTACATTGTGCTGCTGCAATGAAGAAGCTGGGATGGAGCTCAGAAGCAGAAAGTGAAAGACCTGGAGATGGACTAGAGAAGGGCTGAAGTCAGCTGCCAGAGACTGCTGAGTACTGAGACCAGGAAGGTAGAGATGAAGGGTTGATGCTGCTGCAGAGAGAGGTGCAGGATCTGTAGGAGGAATTCTGTCCTCCTCTCTACTGCCAGATGTTGAGACAAAATGGGGGCAGAAACAAGTGGAGTGATGTAGCAGAGGTATGAGGGTCACATCAATTGGCCTGGTAGGCTGAATTCAGCCCCCGGGACTTGTGTTTGATACAGATGCTCTACATCATCAAGAACCCATCATTGGAAAAACATTGAAAGAAAAAGAAGACCCCACAGGTCTCATGACTGGCAGAAAGACTTTAGAAAAAACATCTTTTGGGGGGAAAGTTCACTTGGGGAAGGGGGAATGAGCCTAGAGTTGAACCTTTATTGATATAGATTGATGGAGGCCTAGACTTGAAAAGACTCTACAAGGCTAAAAGTAATAAAAATAATGCAAAATATTCCATCAATATTCCCAGCATCATGTGTCACCTTGGTCTACTACTGGAACGCCCCCAAAGTTCTTGTTCACACGCTTAGTTAATGACCAGGGATTTTTTTTTCTTTTATTTGACAATAACTAGGATTTATTTTTTTTTATGTTTGACATCATGTGTGTGAACCAGGAACACACACAGTCATGTGCTCCTAGCACTCTGTTAATTAACATTCTCAGGAGACATTGTTCATGTGGACTACAGTCTCAAAGAGGTTAATCAAAATGAATACCTACCCTGTGTCTCATGTGGCCTGGGCCTAGTGATTTACCACTCATGCGAAATCTTGGAGTAAAGACAACCAACACCAGAAGAGAGCAGGAAGGAATTGTGATGTCACATTACCAGTCAGAAGGCAGGATGTACACTCACTGGCCACTTTATTGGGTACACCTTTCTAGTGCCAAGAAAATATCCCCCACACCATGACACCAACAGCCTGAACCGTTAATATAAGGCAGGATGGATCCATGCTTTCCTGTTGTTTACGCCAAATTCTGTCCCTACCATATGAATGTCGCAGCAACAACTCTGCCCATTCTCTTCTGTCCTCTAACATCAGTAAGGCATTTTCATAGATCCACAGTTTTTTTAAATACTCAGACCAGCCCATCTGGCACCAACAACCATGCCACGTTCAAAGTCACCTAAATCCCCTTTCTGGTACTTGGTTTGAACTTCAGCAAGTCGTCTTCACCATGTCTACATGCCTAAATGCATTGAGTTGCTGCCATGTGATTGGCTAAAACCCCAAAAATATATTGAGTGCACCCACACACATCTATAGACTGGCAAGCTACAAAATAGTAATTTTGTTCTCGAGCTTGGATATACTTTAACCACTTCCAGTCCGGACACTTTCACCCCCTTCCAGTCCGGACACTTTCACCCCCTTCCAGTCCGGACACTTTCACCCCCTTCCAGTCCGGACACTTTCCCCCCACTTCCAGTCCGGACACTTTCCCCCCCCCTCCAGTCCGGACACTTTCACCCCCTTCCAGTCCGGACACTTTCACCCCCTTCCAGTCCGGACGCTTTCACCCCCTTCCAGTCCAGACACTTTCCCCCCTTCCAGTCCAGACACTTTTACCCCCTTCCAGTCCGGACACTTTCACCCCCTTCCTATCCAGGCCAATTTTCAGCTTTCAGCGCTATCACACTTCGAATGACAATTGTGCGGTCATGCAACACTGTACCCATATGAATTTTCTAGCATTTTTTTGAGACAGATAAAACTTTATGTTGGTGGTATTTATTCTCCACTGGGATTTTTATTTTTTTTTTGCTATATAAATGAAAAAGTCCAAACATTCTGAAACAAAAGTGTTTTTCTTATAAAATTTTGCAATTAAATAATCTTTCTTCATAAATCTTGGCCAAAATTTATTCAATTGTCTTTTTAGTAAAAAAAAAACCCAAATTAGTTTATAACCAAAAATTATAATTTTTCTAATTTTTGTTACAGTTTTATTTTATTTTTTTATATTATTATTTATGTTTTTTTTTACATACTGTCACCCTAGCAGTACAGTGTCACCATAGTGACACTGTACTACTTGTGGGGGGTGATGAAGATGGACGTACGGGCGCCGGCGGCGGCGGAAAATTTGAAAATTTAAAAAAATGTAATTTTTTCCCAAACAAATTTTACTTAGTAAAACATTGCTGTTTCAACCCATTTCACATACATTTTGTCCCGAGTGCTTTGTCCGGCGCCCTGCTTGCATTTTGTCTGTTCTTTCTGCCTGGAAACTGAGAAAAGTCCATGGCGTCCAAAAGGTGTCCCTTTAGGTCAAAAGCGGTTTTAGACCGGCTAGAGAACAGCGATAGTAAATCAGAACCACTTGCAGAATTGAGTGATAATGATTTGTGGGGGAAATTCGTCATCAGACACTGAAAACAATTCTGCGACTTTGCTCAGCGATGTGCGAACTTGGCGCTATATTTCACATTTCAGTGTTTTTGGTTTGATTATATTATTGAATTAAATGTATTATTATTATATTATTATTTTTTATGATTATTTATAGAGATGAGCGAATCGAAGTATCCGAAGTGGAATTCGAGTCGAATATCGGAAAAATTTCGATTCGTGCCGAATCCGAAAAATAGCCTAATTCGGACGCGCGAATCGAAATTTTTCAGAAAATGGCGGCTGACATGTGCGGCGACGGAGCGGGGATGTCTGGGAAGGCGCGCAGACAAGGCGCGCTGACCCATAATGCATTCCTCAACTACATGTGATCGCATCAGCCAATCAGCAGCCAGCCAGCCAGCACTGTGTAATGGTCGAGCTATAAATAGCGGCCATTTTGGAATTCTTCATTTGCCTGCAGTTATTGAACAGAGGCAGACCGCTCTGTACTAGGGACAGGGACAGAGTTAGGGCCACAGAAACGATAATTGGGGACAGAGAAAAGTTACTTAGGGACAGAGAACCATTACTCAGGGACACAGACTTGTTAACGAGGGCCACAGAATCGTTATTTAGGGACAAAGAAACGCTAGTTAGGGCCACAGAATTCATAATCAGGGACAGACAGAATTGTTACTCAGTGCCAGAGAATTGTTACTTAGGGCCACAGAAACGTTATTAGGGCCACAGAATTTTTACTCAGGGACAGACAGAATTGTTACTCAGTGCCAGAGAATTGTTACTTAGGGCCACAGAAACGTTATTAGGGCCACAGAATTTTTACTCAGGGACAGACAGAATTGTTACTGAGTGCCAGAGAATTGTTACTCAGGGACAGACAGAATTGTTACTGAGTGCCAGAGAATTGTTACTTAGGGCCACAGAAACTTTAATTAGGGCCACAGAATTTTTACTCAGGGACAGACAGAATTGTTACTGAGTGCCAGAGAATTGTTACTCAGGGACAGACAGAATTGTTACTGAGTGCCAGAGAATTGTTACTTAGGGCCACAGAAACTTTACTTAGGGCCACAGAATTTTTACTCAGGGACAGACAGAATTGTTACTGAGTGCCAGAGAATTGTTACTCAGGGACAGACAGAATTGTTACTGAGTGCCAGATAATTGTTACTCAGGGCCCCAGAAACTTTACTTAGGGCCACAGAATTTTTACTCAGGGACAGACAGAATTGTTACTGAGTGCCAGAGAATTGTTACTCAGGGACAGACAGAATTGTTACTGAGTGCCAGAGAATTGTTACTTAGGGCCACAGAAACTTTACTTAGGGCCACAGAATTGTTACTCGCACAGACACAGAATTGTTACTCGCACAGACACAGAATTGTTACTGAAGGCCACAGAACTGTTACTTAGGGCCACAGAATTGTTACTCGCACAGACACAGAATTGTTACTCGCACAGACACAGAACTGTTACTGAGGGCCACAGAACTGTTACTTAGGGCCACAGAATTGTTACTCGCACAGACACAGAATTGTTACTCAGGGCCACAGAACTGTTACTTAGGGACAAAGAAACGCTAGTTAGGGCCACAGAATTCATACTCAGGGACAGACAGAATTGTTACGGAGTGCCAGAGAATTGTTACTCTGGGCCACAGAAACTTTACTTAGGGCCACAGAATTTTTACTCAGGGACAGACAGAATTGTTACGGAGTGCCAGAGAATTGTTACTCAGGGCCACAGAAACTTTACTTAGGGCCACAGAATTTTTACTCAGGGACAGACAGAATTGTTACTGAGTGCCAGAGAATTGTTACTCAGGGACAGACAGAATTGTTACTGAGTGCCAGAGAATTGTTACTTAGGGCCACAGAAACTTTACTTAGGGCCACAGAATTGTTACTCGCACAGACACAGAATTGTTACTCGCACAGACACAGAACTGTTACTGAGGGCCACAGAAACTTTACTTAGGGCCACAGAATTGTTACTCGCACAGACACAGAATTGTTACTCGCACAGACACAGAACTGTTACTGAGGGCCACAGAACTGTTACTTAGGGCCACAGAATTGTTACTCGCACAGACACAGAATTGTTACTCAGTGCCACAGAACTGTTACTTAGGGACAAAGAAACGCTAGTTAGGGCCACGGAATTCATACTCAGGGACAGACAGAATTGTTACGGAGTGCCAGAGAATTGTTACTCAGGGCCACAGAAACTTTACTTAGGGCCACAGAATTTTTACTCAGGGACAGACAGAATTGTTACTGAGTGCCAGAGAATTGTTACTCAGGGACAGACAGAATTGTTACGGAGTGCCAGAGAATTGTTACTCAGGGCCACAGAAACTTTACTTAGGGCCAGAGAATTGTTACTCAGGGACAGACAGAATTGTTACTGAGTGCCAGAGAATTGTTACTCAGGGCCACAGAAACTTTACTTAGGGCCAGAGAATTTTTACTCAGGGACAGACAGAATTGTTACTGAGTGCCAGAGAATTGTTACTCAGGGACAGACAGAATTGTTACTGAGTGCCAGATAATTGTTACTCAGGGCCCCAGAAACTTTACTTAGGGCCACAGAATTTTTACTCAGGGACAGACAGAATTGTTACTGAGTGCCAGAGAATTGTTACTCAGGGACAGACAGAATTGTTACTGAGTGCCAGAGAATTGTTACTTAGGGCCACAGAAACTTTACTTAGGGCCACAGAATTGTTACTCGCACAGACACAGAATTGTTACTCGCACAGACACAGAATTGTTACTGAAGGCCACAGAACTGTTACTTAGGGCCACAGAATTGTTACTCGCACAGACACAGAATTGTTACTCGCACAGACACAGAACTGTTACTGAGGGCCACAGAACTGTTACTTAGGGCCACAGAATTGTTACTCGCACAGACACAGAATTGTTACTCAGGGCCACAGAACTGTTACTTAGGGACAAAGAAACGCTAGTTAGGGCCACAGAATTCATACTCAGGGACAGACAGAATTGTTACGGAGTGCCAGAGAATTGTTACTCAGGGCCACAGAAACTTTACTTAGGGCCACAGAATTTTTACTCAGGGACAGACAGAATTGTTACTGAGTGCCAGAGAATTGTTACTCAGGGACAGACAGAATTGTTACGGAGTGCCAGAGAATTGTTACTCAGGGACAGACAGAATTGTTACTGAGTGCCAGAGAATTGTTACTTAGGGCCACAGAAACTTTAATTAGGGCCACAGAATTTTTACTCAGGGACAGACAGAATTGTTACTGAGTGCCAGAGAATTGTTACTCAGGGACAGACAGAATTGTTACGGAGTGCCAGAGAATTGTTACTCAGGGCCACAGAAACTTTACTTAGGGCCACAGAATTTTTACTCAGGGACAGACAGAATTGTTACTGAGTGCCAGAGAATTGTTACTCAGGGACAGACAGAATTGTTACGGAGTGCCAGAGAATTGTTACTCTGGGCCACAGAAACTTTACTTAGGGCCACAGAATTTTTACTCAGGGACAGACAGAATTGTTACTGAGTGCCAGAGAATTGTTACTCAGGGACAGACAGAATTGTTACTGAGTGCCAGATAATTGTTACTTAGGGCCACAGAAACGTTATTAGGGCCACAGAATTGTTACTCAGGGACAGACAGAATTGTTACTGAGTGCCAGAGAATTGTTACTTAGGGCCACAGAAACTTTAGTTAGGGCCACAGAATTGTTACTCAGGGACAGACACAGAATTGTTACTGAGGGCCACAGAACTGTTACTTAGGGCCACAGAATTGTTACTCGCACAGACACAGAATTGTTACTGAGGACCACAGAACTGTTACTTAGGGCCACAGAATTGTTACTCGCACAGACACAGAATTGTTACACAGGGACACAGAACTGTTACTGAGGGCCACAGAACCGTTACTTAGGGCCACAGAATTGTTACTCGCACAGACACAGAATTGTTACTCGCACAGACACAGAATTGTTACTGAGGGCCACAGAACTGTTACTTGGGGCCACAGAAACGTTAATCAGGGACACAGAATTGTTACTGAGGGCCACAGAACTGTTACTTAGGGCCACAGAATTGTTACTTGCACAGACACAGAATTGTTACACAGGGACACAGAACTGTTACTGAGGGCCACAGAACCGTTACTTAGGGCCACAGAATTGTTACTCGCACAGACAGAATTGTTACTCGCACAGACACAGAATTGTTACTCGCACAGACACAGAATTGTTACTCAGGGCCACAGAACTGTTACTGAGGGCCACAGAACGGTTACTTAGGGCCACAGAATTGTTACTCGCACAGACACAGAATTCTTACTCGCACAGACACAGAATTGTTACTCAGGGAAACAGAACTGTTACTGAGGGCCACAGAACTGTTACTTAGGGCCACAGAATTGTTTCTCGCACAGACACAGAATTGTTACTCGCACAGACACAGAATTGTTACTGAGGGCCACAGAACTGTTACTTGGGGCCACAGAAACGTTAATCAGGGACACAGAATTGTTACTGAGGGCCACAGAACTGTTACTTAGGGCCACAGAATTGTTACTCGCACAGACACAGAATTGTTACTCAGGGACACAGAATTGTTACTCAGGGACACATAATCGTTTAATTAAAGAGTATGTCAGACAACATGCAGAGGAGTGGCAGAGGAGGCAATGTTTTAGGAGCGAGCAGACGTGGCAGCAGAGGAAGGGGTCGAGGCAGCACTATTCGCAGCCAGAGGCCAGTGCTCCCGGTGTCATCCAGCGGTCGTGTCTCCACCGACAACCCTGCCGTCGTCGATTGGTTGGCTCGGTCGTCTTCCTCTTCCCAGGTCACCTCTGACACCTACAGCCAACGGTCGGTGGGTACGTCAGACACAACCGTTAGTTGGCATGGCCCGGGACCAAGCCCACTGAAATCACGTGTCCTCTACCTGCCCCTGTCCTTTGGTGTTCCCTCACCAAGCGAAGTATCGCATGCTGTGGGCTCAGCCCCACTGTACAGTGAGGAAGAGCTAACAGAGGGTGGTCAGGAACGGGGGGAGACATCCGCCTTTTCAGCAGCCAGGCGAAGAAGTAGTGGCGAGGAGAGTGGCTCGGTAGCCGGTCTAGAGACAGGTCTGTCTCCTGACCCAGACGCAGCCGAGGGGGCTAGTAGTGAGGCGGAGACCCTACTTGATGATGAGGAGGTTGATCGCACTTGGCAGCCTCGTCGTCATCAGGCAATTTCTTCCGCATCATCAGGAGAAGAGGGTGGCAGCTTGGCAGCGAGCAAAACAGTCGGTGGGTTGCCCAGGAGACAGCAGCAGGGTCGCAGCAGTGTCAGTGGAGCCAAACGGCCACGGAGTAGAGCACCAGCTCCACTGCAGCCTACCACCACGGCCAGTAGTGGTGCCGGTGTGCACGGAGGAAGCAGCAGTCAGCCAGTGAGGAGTATCGGGGGCAAAGTTTCCTACTCGGCGGTGTGGCAATTTTTCGTCAAGCCGCCCGAGGAAGTAAACGTAGCCGTATGTCGACTATGTGGCCAGAAAGTCAAGCGTGGCCAGGGGGCCCATGTTGGGACTACAGCGTTGCGGCAGCATATGCAGCGTCGCCATTTGGTGGCCTGGGAAAACCGTGATAAAGATACGGCGGTTCTGCCCGCCCCAGCCCCCGCTCCATCACCCGCTCCGTTACTTGCTCCGTCACCCGACGTCAATCGCCCTCCATCAGCCAGTCAAGGCTCCAACACCTCTGCTGAGGGGAGTTGTCGCTCGTTGGCATCTTCCGCTCGTTCAGATGCTCCTTCTCCTGCTACTCCTCTTCACGGATTCCGTCAGCAGTCTTTCTTGGAATCCGTTTCCAAGAGACAACAGTTTGCGAGCACGCACCCGACGGTGCAAAAGCTGAACGTCCTCCTGTCCAAGTTGCTGGTGCTGCAGTCCCTCCCTTTCCAAGTGGTGGACTCAGCACCTTTCAGAGAAATGATGGCTTGTGCCGCGCCGCGGTGGAGAGTGCCAAGCCGTCATTTCTTTGCCAAAAAGGCAGTGCCAGCCCTCTATTCACATGTAGAAGACATGGTGGGCCAGTCTTTGAGCATGTCGGTCTCTGCCAAAGTGCACGGCAGCGCCGACGTGTGGAGCTGTAACTATGGTCAGGGACAGTACATGTCATTTACGGCCCACTGAGTGAACGTGGTGCCGTCACAGCCGCACCAGCAACTTGGACAGGTCACGCCGCTTTTGCCTCCACGTTTGCACGTCCTTGGTCCGGCAAAGATGTCCGCCTCTACCACCTCTTCTTCCGCCGTGTCCTCAGCCGCCACCCCCGTGCCAAGTCCCATTACCCGACCGGCATATCACATGTGCAGGGCGCAACGGTGTCACGCTGTTCTGCACCTGGTATGCCTTGGCGAACGTAGTCACACAGGGGAGGAACTTCTGAGTGTAATGAACAGAGAAATCGACAGATGGCTGTCTCCGCGCAAACTGAAAATCGGAACCATGTTGACCGACAACGGAAAGAACATGGTGTCTGCTCAGCGTCAAGGAAGGTTGTGCCATGCGCCATGCATGGCTCACGTGTTCAATCTGGTTGTCAAGCGGTTCTTAAAATCCACCATCCCACTGCAAGACATCCTTAAAATGTCACGTAAACTTTGCATGCATTTCAGCCATTCCTACACCGCAAAGCACACCCTCCTTGAGCTGCAGCGGCAGAACGGAATTCCACAGCATCGCCTGATCTGCGACGTTGCAACAAGGTGGAATTCAACCCTACACATGTTAGACCGCCTTTACGAACAGCGAAAGGCCATCACCGATTTCCTGATGTTACAAGCGGATAAAGGTACTCCCCTGTGTAACTTCGATGTCAGCCATTGGCAGCTCATGCGTGACACCTGCCGCTTGCTCAGGCCCTTTGAGGAGGCCACGCTATTCGTGAGTCGGCAGGACTATGGGATGAACGACGTCATTCCTCTGTTGCACGTCCTTGAACAAATGCTGTTAACAATGGCTGGTCAGGGTGCGGTAGACGTGGCGCACAGATCTCAACGCCACATGACCCCTGTGGGGGCAGGACAGGAAGAAGAGGAGGAGGTAGAGGAGGACATTTGTGCTCAGGAATTATTGAGTGAAATGGGTGGTTTTTCCACTCAGCGGACAGGAGTGGAGGAGCAGGAGCATCTGGTAGAGGAGGAGGAGGAGGAGACAGAGGACCCAGACGCACCGTGGCAGTATGCTGTGGAGATGGAGGCAGGGAGTCCCTCGCATTCCTTGGCACAAATGGCCCATAGCATGTTCGGTTGCTTGCGTAGCGACAGCCGAATAATAACCATCAGACAGAGGGATGACTTTTGGCTGTCCACCTTGTTGGACCCTCGCTACCGTTCCAAAATGGTGGCCTTTTTCACACCTGCTGAGAGGGAGGCCAAAATAACGTACTATAAAAACCACCTATGTAGTCAGTTGGTCTCTGCCTTTGTGCGCCAACGTCCATCCTCAGACACTGTGGGCCCTGTGCGCTCGCGTTCCGCTGCCATGGCAGCAGGGGAGGGGTGGGGTGGTAGGAGCAGTGGCAGCTCCACCAGCAGCGGCTGCCTCAGTCTGCAGTCGATGATGAGTAGCTTTCTTCACCAGCGCAGTGAGGAAACTACTAACCAGCCGCAGCAGCAGCAGCAGCATCAGGTGGACCTGGAGCAGGACCTCAAACAACAGGCTTGGGCCTACTTGGACAGCACCCTGCCAACCGAGGTAGACAATCCCCTTGACTACTGGGCAACGAAACTTGACCTTTGGCCCCAACTAGCTGAATTTGCCCTTGAAAGGCTGTCATGCCCGGCCAGTAGCGTGGCATCGGAGCGCGTGTTTAGTGCGGCAGGAGGTATTGTAACTCCGCGGAGGACACGACTGTCCACCCAAAGTGTGGAGAGACTGACGTTTGTGAAAATGAATCAGGCGTGGATTAGTCTGGATTTCAAACCACCAGTTCCTGACACAACTGACTAAATCCGCCATGAATCATGCCTCAAACATGTGCCACTTTGAGGTCTCCTCACACACTGCTGGTGTGTTGAATTTTTTGACATAGGGTGCTGGCAGATTATGGGCCTCCTATAGCTGCTGCCAGGCCCCTAATCTGCCATAGGCCCCTATATACCGCTTCCTCATGCTGCTGCCAGGTCCAGAGTCTCTCATGGGTCCCTGTACGGCCTCCCATTGCTGCTGTCTCCATCGCCACACTCTGCCATGTGCCACTTTCAGGTCTCCTCACACACTGCTGGTGTGTTGAATTTTTTGACATAGGGTGCTGGCAGATTACGGGCCTCCCATAGCTGCTGCCAGGCCCCTAATCTGCCATAGGCCCCTATATACCGCCTCCTCATGCTGCTGCCAGGTCCAGAGTCTGTCATGGGTCCCTGTACGGCCTCCCATTGCTGCTGTCTCCATCGCCACACTCTGCCATGTGCCACTTTCAGGTCTCCTCACACACTGCTGGTGTGTTGAATTTTTTGACATAGGGTGCTGGCAGATTACGGGCCTCCCATAGCTGCTGCCAGGCACCTAATCTGCCATAGGCCCCTATATACCGCCTCCTCATGCTGCTGCCAGGTCCAGAGTCTGTCATGGGTCCCTGTACGGCCTCCCATTGCTGCTGTCTCCATCGCCACACTCTGCCATGTGCCACTTTCAGGTCTCCTCACACTGCTGGTGTGTAGAATTTTTTGACATAGGGTGCTGGCAGATTACGGGCCTCCCATAGCTGCTGCCAGGCCCCTAATCTGCCATAGGCCCCTATATACCGCCTCCTCATGCTGCTGCCAGGTCCAGAGTCTGTCATGGGTCCCTGTACGGCCTCCCATTGCTGCTGTCTCCATCGCCACACTCTGCCATGTGCCACTTTCAGGTCTCCTCACACACTGCTGGTGTGTAGAATTTTTTGACATAGGGTGCTGGCAGATTATGGGCCTCCCATAGCTGCTGCCAGGCCCCTAATCTGCCATAGGCCCCTATATACCGCCTCCTCATGCTGCTGCCAGGTCCAGAGTCTGTCATGGGTCCCTGTACGGCCTCCCATTGCTGCTGTCTCCATCGCCACACTCTGCCATGTGCCACTTTCAGGTCTCCTCACACACTGCTGGTGTGTAGAATTTTTTGACATAGGGTGCTGGCAGATTATGGGCCTCCCATAGCTGCTGCCAGGCCCCTAATCTGCCATAGGCCCCTATATACCGCCTCCTCATGCTGCTGCCAGGTCCACAGTGTCTCATGCCATGTGCCACTTTCAGGTCTCCTCACACACTGCTGGTGTGTTGAATTTTTTGACATAGGGTGCTGGCAGATTACGGGCCTCCCATAGCTGCTGCCAGGCCCCTAATCTGCCATAGGCCCCTATATACCGCCTCCTCATGCTGCTGCCAGGTCCAGAGTCTCTCATGGGTCCCTGTACGGCCTCCCATTGCTGCTGTCTCCATCGCCACACTCTGCCATGTGCCACTTTCAGGTCTCCTCACACACTGCTGGTGTGTAGAATTTTTTGACATAGGGTGCTGGCAGATTATGGGCCTCCCATAGCTGCTGCCAGGCCCCTAATCTGCCATAGGCCCCTATATACCGCCTCCTCATGCTGCTGCCAGGTCCAGAGTCTGTCATGGGTCCCTGTACGGCCTCCCATTGCTGCTGTCTCCATCGCCACACTCTGCCATGTGCCACTTTCAGGTCTCCTCACACACTGCTGGTGTGTTGAATTTTTTGACATAGGGTGCTGGCAGATTACGGGCCTCCCATAGCTGCTGCCAGGCCCCTAATCTGCCATGGGCCCCTATATACCGCCTCCTCATGCTGCTGCCAGGTCCAGAGTCTCTCATGGGTCCCTGTACGGCCTCCCATTGCTGCTGTCTCCATCGCCACACTCTGCCATGTGCCACTTTCAGGTCTCCTCACACACTGCTGGTGTGTAGAATTTTTTGACATAGGGTGCTGGCAGATTATGGGCCTCCCATAGCTGCTGCCAGGCCCCTAATCTGCCATAGGCCCCTATATACCGCCTCCTCATGCTGCTGCCAGGTCCAGAGTCTGTCATGGGTCCCTGTACGGCCTCCCATTGCTGCTGTCTCCATCGCCACACTCTGCCATGTGCCACTTTCAGGTCTCCTCACACACTGCTGGTGTGTTGAATTTTTTGACATAGGGTGCTGGCAGATTACGGGCCTCCCATAGCTGCTGCCAGGCCCCTAATCTGCCATGGGCCCCTATATACCGCCTCCTCATGCTGCTGCCAGGTCCAGAGTCTCTCATGGGTCCCTGTACGGCCTCCCATTGCTGCTATCTCCATCGCCACACTCTGCCATGTGCCACTTTCAGGTCTCCTCACACACTGCTGGTGTGTAGAATTTTTTGACATAGGGTGTTGGCAGATTACGGGCCTCCCATTGCTGCTGCCAGGCCCCTAATCTGCCATGGGCCCCTATATACCGCCTCCTCATGCTGCTGCCAGGTCCAGAGTCTCTCATGGGTCCCTGTACGGCCTCCCATTGCTGCTGTCTCCATCGCCACACTCTGCCATGTGCCACTTTCAGGTCTCCTCACACTGCTGGTGTGTAGAATTTTTTGACATAGGGTGCTGGCAGATTACGGGCCTCCCATAGCTGCTGCCAGGCCCCTAATCTGCCATAGGCCCCTATATACCGCCTCCTCATGCTGCTGCCAGGTCCAGAGTCTGTCATGGGTCCCTGTACGGCCTCCCATTGCTGCTGTCTCCATCGCCACACTCTGCCATGTGCCACTTTCAGGTCTCCTCACACACTGCTGGTGTGTAGAATTTTTTGACATAGGGTGTTGGCAGATTACGGGCCTCCCATTGCTGCTGCCAGGCCCCTAATCTGCCATGGGCCCCTATATACCGCCTCCTCATGCTGCTGCCAGGTCCAGAGTCTCTCATGGGTCCCTGTACGGCCTCCCATTGCTGCTGTCTCCATCGCCACACTCTGCCATGTGCCACTTTCAGGTCTCCTCACACTGCTGGTGTGTAGAATTTTTTGACATAGGGTGCTGGCAGATTACGGGCCTCCCATAGCTGCTGCCAGGCCCCTAATCTGCCATAGGCCCCTATATACCGCCTCCTCATGCTGCTGCCAGGTCCACAGTGTCTCATGCCATGTGCCACTTTCAGGTCTCCTCACACACTGCTGGTGTGTAGAATTTTTTGACATAGGGTGCTGGCAGATTACGGGCCTCCAATAGCTGCTGCCAGGCCCCTAATCTGCCATAGGCCCCTATATACCGCCTCCTCATGCTGCTGCCAGGTCCAGAGTCTCTCATGGGTCCCTGTATGGCCTCCCATTGCTGCTGTCTCCATCGCCACACTCTGCCATGTGCCACTTTCAGGTCTCCTCACACACTGCTGGTGTGTAGAATTTTTTGACATAGGGTGCTGGCAGATTATGGGCCTCCCATAGCTGCTGCCAGGCCCCTAATCTGCCATAGGCCCCTATATACCGCCTCCTCATGCTGCTGCCAGGTCCAGAGTCTGTCATGGGTCCCTGTACGGCCTCCCATTGCTGCTGTCTCCATCGCCACACTCTGCCATGTGCCACTTTCAGGTCTCCTCACACACTGCTGGTGTGTTGAATTTTTTGACATAGGGTGCTGGCAGATTACGGGCCTCCCATAGCTGCTGCCAGGCCCCTAATCTGCCATGGGCCCCTATATACCGCCTCCTCATGCTGCTGCCAGGTCCAGAGTCTCTCATGGGTCCCTGTACGGCCTCCCATTGCTGCTGTCTCCATCGCCACACTCTGCCATGTGCCACTTTCAGGTCTCCTCACACACTGCTGGTGTGTAGAATTTTTTGACATAGGGTGTTGGCAGATTACGGGCCTCCCATTGCTGCTGCCAGGCCCCTAATCTGCCATGGGCCCCTATATACCGCCTCCTCATGCTGCTGCCAGGTCCAGAGTCTCTCATGGGTCCCTGTACGGCCTCCCATTGCTGCTGTCTCCATCGCCACACTCTGCCATGTGCCACTTTCAGGTCTCCTCACACTGCTGGTGTGTAGAATTTTTTGACATAGGGTGCTGGCAGATTACGGGCCTCCCATAGCTGCTGCCAGGCCCCTAATCTGCCATAGGCCCCTATATACCGCCTCCTCATGCTGCTGCCAGGTCCAGAGTCTGTCATGGGTCCCTGTACGGCCTCCCATTGCTGCTGTCTCCATCGCCACACTCTGCCATGTGCCACTTTCAGGTCTCCTCACACACTGCTGGTGTGTAGAATTTTTTGACATAGGGTGCTGGCAGATTACGGGCCTCCCATAGCTGCTGCCAGGCCCCTAATCTGCCATGGGCCCCTATATACCGCCTCCTCATGCTGCTGCCAGGTCCACAGTGTCTCATGCCATGTGCCACTTTCAGGTCTCCTCACACTGCTGGTGTGTTGAATTTTTTGACATAGGGTGCTGGCAGATTATGGGCCTCCTATAGCTGCTGCCAGGCCCCTAATCTGCCATAGGCCCCTATATACCGCTTCCTCATGCTGCTGCCAGGTCCAGAGTCTCTCATGGGTCCCTGTACGGCCTCCCATTGCTGCTGTCTCCATCGCCACACTCTGCCATGTGCCACTTTCAGGTCTCCTCACACACTGCTGGTGTGTAGAATTTTTTGACATAGGGTGCTGGCAGATTATGGGCCTCCCATAGCTGCTGCCAGGCCCCTAATCTGCCATAGGCCCCTATATACCGCCTCCTCATGCTGCTGCCAGGTCCAGAGTCTGTCATGGGTCCCTGTACGGCCTCCCATTGCTGCTGTCTCCATCGCCACACTCTGCCATGTGCCACTTTCAGGTCTCCTCACACACTGCTGGTGTGTAGAATTTTTTGACATAGGGTGCTGGCAGATTACGGGCCTCCCATAGCTGCTGCCAGGCCCCTAATCTGCCATAGGCCCCTATATACCGCCTCCTCATGCTGCTGCCAGGTCCACAGTGTCTCATGCCATGTGCCACTTTCAGGTCTCCTCACACTGCTGGTGTGTTGAATTTTTTGACATAGGGTGCTGGCAGATTATGGGCCTCCTATAGCTGCTGCCAGGCCCCTAATCTGCCATAGGCCCCTATATACCGCTTCCTCATGCTGCTGCCAGGTCCAGAGTCTCTCATGGGTCCCTGTACGGCCTCCCATTGCTGCTGTCTCCATCGCCACACTCTGCCATGTGCCACTTTCAGGTCTCCTCACACACTGCTGGTGTGTAGAATTTTTTGACATAGGGTGCTGTCAGATTACGGGCCTCCCATAGCTGCTGCCAGGCCCATAATCTGCCATAGGCCCCTATATACCGCCTCCTCATGCTGCTGCCAGGTCCACAGTGTCTCATGCCATGTGCCACTTTCAGGTCTCCTCACACTGCTGGTGTGTTGAATTTTTTGACATAGGGTGCTGGCAGATTATGGGCCTCCTATAGCTGCTGCCAGGCCCCTAATCTGCCATAGGCCCCTATATACCGCTTCCTCATGCTGCTGCCAGGTCCAGAGTCTCTCATGGGTCCCTGTACGGCCTCCCATTGCTGCTGTCTCCATCGCCACACTCTGCCATGTGCCACTTTCAGGTCTCCTCACACACTGCTGGTGTGTAGAATTTTTTGACATAGGGTGCTGGCAGATTATGGGCCTCCCATAGCTGCTGCCAGGCCCCTAATCTGCCATAGGCCCCTATATACCGCCTCCTCATGCTGCTGCCAGGTCCAGAGTCTGTCATGGGTCCCTGTACGGCCTCCCATTGCTGCTGTCTCCATCGCCACACTCTGCCATGTGCCACTTTCAGGTCTCCTCACACTGCTGGTGTGTAGAATTTTTTGACATAGGGTGCTGGCAGATTACGGGCCTCCCATTGCTGCTGCCAGGCCCCTAATCTGCCATGGGCCCCTATACCGCCTCCTCATGCTGCTGCCAAGTCCAGAGTGTGTCATGGGTCCCTGTACGGCCTCCCATTGCTGCTGTCTCCATAGCCACACTCTGCCATGTGCCACTTTCAGGTCTCCTCACACTGCTGGTGTGTTGAATTTTTTGACATAGGGTGCTGGCAGATTACGGGCCTCCCATTGCTGCTGCCAGGCACGTAATCTGCCATGGGCCCCCGTACCGACTCCTCATGCTGTGACGTTGCAACAAGGTGGAATTCAACCCTACATATGTTAGACCGCCTTTACGAACAGCGAAAGGCCATCACCGATTTCCTGATGTTAAAAGCGGATAAAGGTACTCCCTGTGTAACTTAGATGTCAGCCATTGGCAGCTCATGCGTGACACCTGCGCTTGCTCAGGCCCTTTGAGGAGGCCACGCTATTCGTGAGTCGGCAGGACTATGGGATGAACGACGTCATTCCTCTGTTGCACGTCCTGGAACAAATGCTGTTAACAATGGCTGGTCAGGGTGCGGTAGACGTGGCGCACAGATCTCAACGCCACATGACCCCTGTGGGGGCAGGACAGGAAGAAGAGGAGGAGGTAGAGGAGGACATTGGTGCTCAGGAATTATTGAGTGAAATGGGTGGTTTTTCCACTCAGCGGACAGGAGTGGAGGAGCAGGAGCATCTGGTAGAGGAGGAGGAGACAGAGGACCCAGACGCACCGTGGCAGTATGCTGTGGAGATGGAGGCAGGGAGTCCCTCGCATTCCTTGGCACAAATGGCCCATAGCATGCTCGCTTGCTTGCGTAGCGACAGCCGAATAATAACCATCAGACAGAGGGATGACTTTTGGCTGTCCACCTTGTTGGACCCTCGCTACCGTTCAAAAATGGTGGCCTTTTTCACACCTGCTGAGAGGGAGGCCAAAATAACGTACTATAAAAACCACCTATGTAGTCAGCTGGTCTCTGCCTGTCTGCGCCAACGTCCATCCTCAGACACTGTGGGCCCTGTGCGCTCGCGTTCCGCTGCCATGGCAGCAGGGGAGGGGTGGGGTGGTAGGAGCAGTGGCAGCTCCACCAGCAGCGGCTGCCTCAGTCTGCAGTCGATGATGAGTAGCTTTCTTCACCAGCGCAGTGAGGAAACTACTAACCAGCCGCAGCAGCAGCAGCAGCAGCAGCATCAGGTGGACCTGGAGCAGGACCTCAAACAACAGGCTTAGGCCTACTTGGACAGCACCCTGCCAACCAAGGTAGACAATCCCCTTGACTACTGGGCAACGAAACTTGACCTTTGGCCCCAACTAGCTGAATTTGCCCTTGAAAGGCTGTCATGCCCGGCCAGTAGCGTGGCATCGGAGCGCGTGTTTAGTGCGGCAGGAGGTATTGCAACTCCGCGGAGGACACGACTGTCCACCCAAAGTGTGGAGAGACTGACGTTTGTGAAAATGAATCAGGCGTGGATTAGTCTGGATTTCAAACCACCAGTTCCTGACACAACTGACTAAATCCGCCATGAATCATGCCCCAAACATGTGCCACTTTCAGGTCTCCTCACACTGCTGGTGTGTTCCATTTTTTGTCATAGGGTGCTGGCAGATTACGGGCCTCCCATAGCTGCTGCCAGGCCCCTAATCTGCCATGGGCCCCTATACCGCCTCCTCATGCTGCTGCCAAGTCCAGAGTCTCTCATGGGTCCCTGTACGGCCTCCCATTGCTGCTGTCTCCATCGCCACACTCTGCCATGTGCCACTTTCAGGTCTCCTCACACTGCTGGTGTATTCCATTTTTTGTCATAGGGTGCTGGCAGATTACGGGCCTCCCATAGCTGCTGCCAGGCCCCTAATCTGCCATGGGCCCCTATACCGCCTCCTCATGCTGCTGCCAGGTCCAGAGTCTCTCATGGGTCCCTGTACGGCCTCCCATTGCTGCTGTCTCCATCGCCACACTCTGCCATGTGCCACTTTCAGGTCTCCTCACACTGCTGGTGGGTTCCATTTTTTGTCATAGGGTGCTGGCAGATTACGGGCCTCCCATAGCTGCTGCCAGGCCCCTAATCTGCCATGGGCCCCCGTACCGACTCCTCATGCTGCTGCCAGGCCCGTAATCTGTCATGGGCCCCTGTTGTCGCTTGTTGGCATATTCCGCTCGTTCAGATGCTCCTTCTCCTGCTACTCCTCTTCACGGATTCCGTCAGCAGTCTTTCTTGGAATCCGTTTCCAAGAGACAACAGTTTGCGAGCACGCACCAGACGGTGCAGAAACTGAACGTCCTCCTGTCCAAGTTGCTGCTGCCAGGCTCGTAATCTGTCATGCGCCCCTGTACCGCCTCCTCATGCTGCTGCCAGGTCCAGAGTGTGTCATGGGCCCCCGTACCGACTCCAAATGCTGCTGCCAGGCCCGTAATCTGTCATGGGCCCCTGTACCGCCTCCCCATGCTGCTGCCAGGTCCAGATTGTGTCATGGGTCCCTGTACGGCCTCCCATTGCTGCTGCCAGGCCTGTAATCTGCCATGGGCCCCCGTACCGACTCCTCATGCTGCTGCCAGGCCCGTAATCTGCCATGGGCCCCTGTACCGCCTCCTCATGCTGCTGCCAGGTCCAGAGTGTGTCATGGGTCCCTGTACGGCCTCCCATTGCTGCTGTCTCTATCGCCACACTCTGCCATGTGCCACTTTCAGGTCTCCTCACACTGCTGGTGGTTTCCATTTTTGTCATAGGGTGCTGTATGGCCTCCCATTGCTGCTGCCTCCACCGCCACACTGTGGCTCCACACTCTGGTTTTGGCCCCGTGACTGGCCAAATGAGTGAAGTGTGCGGTGATTCTAAGATCGACGGCACTCATCTGCATGTCATACTGCCTGACAGTATTATTTCTCTTCCCCAGCAGACTCCAAGGGCATTTAAATTAAAGGTACAGTGTTCTGCACTAATATAAAGGCTCTCTGAAGCCTAGAAACACCCTTTTTTAAGTTAAATTCACAGCGAATATATTCGACTCGAATCGAAATTTTTCTACGAATTCGCCGAATCAGTCGAATCGAATTTTTGAATACTTCGCTCATCTCTAATTATTTATTAAATTATAATTTATGATTTCGTGTTTCAAGTTTTACCATACCCGGGATGTTTAACCGTTTCAATACCGGGCAATTTTACCCCTTCCTGCCCAGGCCATTTTTCAGGTTTCAGCGCTCTCGCACTTTGAATGACAATTGCGCGGTCATACAACATTGTACCTAAACTAAAATTTTATCATTTTCTTCACACAACTAGAGGTTTCTTTTGGTGGTATTTAATCACCACTGGGGTTTTTATTTTTTGCTAAATTAACAAAAAAAGACCAAAAATTTTGAAAAAAAAACACATTTTTCTTTGTTTCTGTTATAAAAGTTAACAAATAAATAATTGTTCTTCATAAATTTAGGCCGAGATGTATTCTGCTACATGTCTTTGGTGAAAATAACCCAAATTAGGATGTATTTTTTAGTTTGTAGGAAAGTTATAGAGTTCACAAACTATGGGATAGATCTGAATATTGATCAATCCTGAAGTACTGACAGCCAATCTAATTTCTTGAGGTCCAAGAATGTCAGAACAGTACAGATATCCCCCAAATGTCAGGACAGTACAGATATCCCCCAAATGTCAGGACAGTACAGATATCCCCCAAATGTCAGAACAGTACAGATATCCCCCAAATGTCAGAACAGTACAGATATCCCTCAAATGTCAGAACAGTACAGATATCCCCAAATGACCCCTTTTTGCAGAGTAGACAGTCCGACGTACTTCATAAGAGGCATGGCGAGTTTTTTGAAGTTGTATTTTTTTGTCATAATTTTTCGGAAAATGAAAAAATTAAAAAAATTATTTTCACTATTTTTTTTTTTACATACTGTCACCAGTGCAGTACAGCATCATCATATAACTGGCATGGTGGTGAACAGAGACACTGACTGGTGACAGTATGAAAAAAATATATATTTTTATTTTTTTTTTTTTATTATTTTTTTTATTATATTTAATTTTTTATTACTTTTTTTTTTCTTTTTTTAAGATTTTCTTTTCATATTTTACTATGACCAAAGTAGTACAATGTTACCATAGTAACATTCTACTACTTTGGGGAAGTGATCAGTATTTATTTATTTTTTTACACAATTTGCTTATAGCAAAGAATTACTTTGCTATAAGCAAGCATTTACCTGAATGAAATCGATTCATTCAGCTTTTTTTTTTTTTTTTTTTGTGCTTAGCTGTGATTTGGTCACAGCTAATCACATGACATGTGCATGTGATTAGCTGTGACCATTCACAGCTAGGCACTAGTATACAATGGATGGCATCATGAATGAAGCCATCCATTGTATACAACTGTCATGTGACCTGCTGTGATTGGTCACAGCAGGTCACATGGTACCAGCAATGGGAGCCGGTAGTCGGATCTGTCATCGGCCGTGTCCGAGGTGCACGGCCGGTGACAGATCGCACTGCTGCGCCGCTCTGCATTAGCGCAAACGGCGCATGTGCAGGAGCATGCCAAATGGCGTGCACCCGGAGTGCAGGGACACATCTGAAGCCGCCAAACGGCCATTGGCCGGGCGGCTAATGGTTAATAGACCCTTGTTCGGACAGATTTCAGTGAGTTATTCCTAATTACAGGCCTAAAATAAAAAAACTACATATTTCCATGCAAAATAATGGTACCGCTTTCAGCACCAAAAATCTGAAATAATCATACCGACAGGGAGGTTAATAGACTTTTGTTCACTTCTTCGAACAGGTTTTGAATTTCCATTCAAGTCTATGGGGATGCAAAACCTGCTTGAAGCAGTTCAAATGCAAATCAAGAGAATGTCAATTGCACCCATCAATAAATTCAGAATGATCTCAGAAGTGTCTCAAAAATTGATATCAAACTTACACTGTTGACACAATCCCAATGCCCATCAACACAGGCCCTTCAATTTAGGGGTGAGGTTTGTTGGGGTAAGTTAAGATTTAGGGATCAGTAAATAGTTTTTTTAAGGGATGGATTTGAGTGGATTGGAGTGAAGTTAAATGTTAGGTTTAGATGTTTGCTTGAGATTCAAGTTTAGGTTTAGGTTAGTAGTAAAACATAAAAAGGATATTATAACAGGGATTTATAAAGGCTGTTTACTATTCTTTATAAATCCTTGTTTTTGCCTTTTTTCCTTTGTTTTATCTTAGGGTTGCTGATCTCTTGAAGCCTCTTTGCAGCCACTACCTTTCTCCGTACATTCCAGCATGGCATTTGTCAGGGTGGGTTTCCTGAAAGGGACAGACTGATGTGTCTCGAATTTGCATTGGAAGCTCATGGTATGGTAATGAAACAGGAGGAAACAGAGACAGGACAGAATGCTGTCACCATGTACTAGGAAGCTTCTAAGCAAGGACCTTCATGGTAGCATCACTGTCTGCAGATTTAACAATTTTGGAAATTCTAAATGTCATTACCATGTTATCTTGTATGAGTTATATGAGTCATGTAACCCTACTTCACCCTCCCTTGTCAAGTTATTATCCTCCTCATCCCAAGGAATATAGGTAAGTCAATGTGTCCTGCTGAGATTTACCAATGTCATATCCTTGTAGGAACTCAAGGGTCAGTAAGTCAGCCAGTCCAATACATCAAACACTAGCTCAAATCAAAAGAGATGCTAGAAATTTAACCCTTTTGCTGCCAGGTCCTGAACTCCGCTGTTAAGCTCAGGTGGCCAGACCAGTTTCGCTTATTTTTTTTTTTATTTTTTTACTTGCAGCTTTCAGAGTTTATTAAAGACCCTACAAACCATAAATTTTCTGAAAGAATGAAAAGAGCTGCTGCAGATTTTTTAGACCCTTTGATATGTGCGCAAAAGTTTATCAAAATGATATTTTCACTAAAAATACATTAAAATCATTATTAGTGGACACAAACACAAGAAAACGTACAAAATTCTGCCTAAATTCCTAGTAAATTATTATTATTATTATTATTACTACGAGTTTATATAGCGCCAAAGGGTTTGCTCAGCGCTGTACAATAGGGGGGGACAATACATGGCACAGTACAACAAAGACAGACAGCGTACGAGGGGTAAGAGGGCCCTACTCTTACGAGCTTACAATCTAGGAAATAGCCAATATCAAACCCGCCCCGCAGGCCAGAGTACTTGGTGTCATTCTGGACTCCAACCTATCCTTCCAGCCCCAAGTCCAATCTTTAACTAACTCGTGCAGACTCCACCTCCGCAACATCACCAAAATCTGCACGTTCCTAACCCCAGAAACCACTAAACAGCTCATCCACTCCCTCATCACATCACGACTCGACTACTGCAACTCCCTCCTCACTGGCCTGCCTCGCCGCTGGCTATCCCCGCTTCAGTCCATCCTGAATACGGCTGCCAGGCTCATTCACCTTTCCAACCGCTCCATCTCCGCCACCCCCCTCTGCCAATCCCTCCACTGGCTTCCGATTGCGCAACGGATCAAATTCAAAATCCTAACGCTGACGTACAAAGCCGTCCACCATACTGCCCCGAACTACATCACTGACCTAATATCCAAGAACCGCCCAACACGCACACTCCGCTCCTCACAAGACCTCCTTCTCTCTAGTTCCCTGGTCTCCTCCTCCCATGCCCGCCTCCAGGTCTTCTCCAGGGTGTCACCCATCCTCTGGAACTCCCTGCCCCAACCCATCAGATTATCACCTACTCTCCTCTCCTTTAGGCGCACCCTGAAAACCCATCTCTTCAGGGAAGCCTACCCCACCCCCTGCTAACTTGACCGACCTCCTCCACTCTTCCTACCACTCCATCCCCCACAGCCACTTCCTCCTGTGCCACCATCCCCTTCCTCCTAGATTGTAAGCTCAAAAGAGCAGGGCCCTCGATCCCCTCATGTCTTGCATTGTATTGGTATTGTTCTGTCACATGTTCTGTCCCCTTTTGTAATGTACAGCGCTGAGCGAACTATTGGTGCTTTATAAATACTGTATAATAATAATAATAATAGTAAATATAAACAATAAAACTGTATTAAGTTAATAGATTGTAAGCTCGAAAGAGCAGGGCCCATCGCACCCCTCGTGTATTGTATTGTTACTGTATTGTCTCATGTACTGTCCCCCACTATATTGTAAAGTGCTGAGCAAACTGTTTGGCGCTATATAAATACTGTATAATAATAATAATAATAATAAAAAATAACAAATATTTTAAAAGTGCGCCTTTTTGCGAAATGGTGAAAATCGGTCTGTAAATAAGCAATTTATTGTAAAAATCTGGAGGTGATCATTTTTCCCTTAGAGCTTTCACAGTTTGTAAATGACCCCCCACCCCAAAACCATACCTTTTCTGAAAGCACATGACTTGTAGAATAAAAAAAAAACTACTACTGATTTTATAGGTACCGCAATAGTTGTGCAAATGTTTATCAAATCACTAATTTCACAAAAAATACATTAAAATAATTTTACGCTAAAACACAGTTTATTATGCTTCAATGATGAACTAACACAGGAGCGATCGGTACTGATCGCTAAGTTCATTCAGGAAGGGCCTGGTAAGCATGATCGCCTTGCGCTGTGAGGGAGGAGGTGATTGGTATGCTGCTGGGAGGAATTCCAGGTCAGAGTGAAAGGGGGGGGAATATATTTGGAGAGTTTGATTCCCCCTGAGGTTCCCTTGCAGCAGCTGAATCCAGCAGGAAGGAAAGGAGGGGAGCTAGCTGCAGGGAAGTGGCCTCAGGAAATCAGGGGAAGGGTCAGAGAAGCCAGGGGAATCAATTTTCAGAATTCCCCAGGGGTTTGAAGCAGGCATGTGGGGAGAAGAAGAAAAGCCAGCAGCTGCAGGGGAGACACAGGGTTTAATTCCCCCTGAGGCTCCCCTGCAGCAGCTGAATCTAGCATGAAGGAAAGGAGGGAAGCTAGCTGCAGGGAAGTGGCCCCAGGAAATCAGGGGAAGGGTCAGAGAAGCCAGGGGAATCAATTTTCAGAATTCCCCAGGGGATTGAAGCAGGCATGTGGGGAGAAGAAGAAAAGCCAGCAGCTGCAGGGGAGACACAGGGCAGAGCAGTAGAGGCAGTGGCGGGGAGGGGGGGTCCATTTAAGGTAAATAGCAGCAATCAGAAGCTAGTCAGCCACTGATCACAGCTATTGCTTTGTTTCTCAGAGTGTGAAGTGACCATGAGCTTATAATAGAAGGAGGAATGCCATGTCAGTACCAGCATGACATACTGACCTGGCCAGCTGGAAGCAGATCTGAAGGTCAATATGCCATAGTGATCTGGCAGTGAAAGGATTAAAACGACTGCAGAGAAGACTACTCTGGCATGTAGTTGACAATCTGAGACAATTTATTGGAAAAATATATCTCTGTTACGTTTCAAAACCAGTAAAACCAACAACCATGTGTGGCTGTTGCCTCCTTGCTTGCCACCACTGCTTACGTTCCCACCCACCCTACACTTTGGATGAAAAGGACATTGGAATTATTTGGGCCATGACGACAACCACATCCCACAAATTCCAAACAGAGGGGTTTGGAAAACTGGAAATGTACAAAATATGACTTTTCAGCTAGCTATACACCCAGGGGCGTATTTACCACAAGGCAATTGCCTACGGTGGCATTTTTTAGGGGGGGCAGCACCGCCCCCTCGGAAGAAGGGATGGAAGAAGGGACAGGTGGGAACTGAGAGAGTCTGCGGGCTGCTTGATGGAGTCGTTCCTGGGCATGTCCGGAGCTGTGAAGGTGTCAGCGATCCCGGTATGACCAGAGATGTGTGGACTGACACAGGGAAACAGCAGGCTTCAGAAATGATTAAATAATAATAATATTTACTATGAGCTGCACAAAATAAACAAACACAGTGCAAAACAAAACAAACCTTAAACTAATAGGTACAGGTGCAGTCAGGGCTGGAGAGGTGGAGTGGTCAGGCGGGCCAGGTCAGGAACAATCAGGCAGAAAGGTACAACGGGAGCAGGCAGAAGAATGGTCAGGAATAGCCGGGGTCAGTGCAGGCGGAGTTCTGTCAGAGTCAGAGTCAAGCAGGAGAGTCGAGCAGGCAGGAGACAGGATACAGGAAACAGGGCACATGGGAAACAAACACCAAGGCACTGACTGCAGGTCTGGCCATTCCTTAAATACACCTCCTGCAATCAGCCTCAGGTGATGGCTGATTGCAGGAGTGAGCTTCTGGTTGCTGAGAGCACCCGCTGGCCAGCCCTGGTACTGCAGCCCACAAGGCAGGTGAGTCCCACCACCATTGGCGAGTCCATTCCTGACAGAAGGTGAGTGTCTTCTCTCTCTCATTGCGGTGGGGTGGCCAGTGTATGGGGGGCAATGATAGTGGAAAGCTCTCTCTTGTGGGGGTGAGGGGGGACTGGGGTGTTGTTGGTCGATGTCAGGCTCTCTTCATGAAGGGGGGGGTGCTGGTCGATGTCAGACTCTCTCTGGGGGGGGAGCCGATTTTTGTGTTGCCTAGGGCAACATGAAACCTAAATACGCCATTGCATACACCACAATTCTAGACTCTGAATACTGAATTCAACCACTTTAGCTTTGCACCTGTATTCCCTTTATGTACCAGTCATTTTTTTTTAAATTTCCTTTATATGTCTGGTTTTTTTTAAAATTTGATTACATTTCAAGCAATTACCTGAGATAATGAATACAAATATCGTTTTATTTAAACTACAAACAATGTTTTTTGGGGTAATATTGTCTTACAAACATTATTTTATTTTCTATGTAATCCAGGGGTGTCCAACCTTTTCACTTTCCTGGGCCACCTTGGAAGAATAGGAATTGTCGTGGGCCACACATAAAATACATTAACAATAAGGAGAGCTGATGGTCATAAAAAGCTGAGCAGATCACAAGTTAATGATCATTGGTATAGATAATGGTATTGGTATAGGTCAGTGGTTCTCAACCTTCCTAATGCCGCGACCCTTTAATACAGTTCCTCATGTTGTGGTGACCCCCAACCATAAAATTATTTATCCAGTAATTATAATTCATGAGTGTCGTTTTACCTCCAATACTGCTGCTTTCAACACAGTAGCTGCTTTTAACAGAGTAGCTGCTTTCAACACAGCAGCTGCTTTCTACACAGTAGCTGCTCTTTACACATCGGAAATATGTGTTTTCTGATGGTCTTAGGGGACCCCTGTGAAAGGGTCGTTCGACCCCTAAAGGGGTCGCAACCCACAGGTTGAGAACCACTGGTATAGATAATGTACCTATCTGAGTAATAGAACTTAATTTTTTGTAATAGTTTTTATTATAAAAGTAATAGAGGGCAACATAGGGGGGCGTGGTCTGCCGCGGCTGGAAGATGGCCGCATAGAGAGGGAGCTCCCGCCGGCCGGATCCCTCTATATCGCCGCACGACGGAGCGGGGTGAGAGGGAGCTGTCACATCATGGGGAAGACTGACCGGACCTCATCCGGTACCCAATCGCGCTCCCCACGGGGCCAGGGTGTGCAGGGGAGACACATAACGGAGCTCTTCCGCTCCCAACAGCAAAGGGAGGGGCCGCAGCCATCTCCTTCTCCTGCTGCATCCCCCTCCGCCCCCCTCCTCCTCTCTACAGCTGCTAATACTGTTAACCCTCCCTGCTCTGACATGCAGGCAGCCACAGATACAGTGCCTCAGCATGATGTCCCCTCTGCCTCACAATCTCTGTCCCTGAGGGATCTTCAGGCTGTGGCTGCTGACATTAAGGCCACCCTGACAGCCACACTCACTGCTGCATTGGGGGATCTGCATAATGATTTAAGGGCCATGGGTTCACGATTGGATCACGTGGAATCCGCATCCAGGCAAAATGGTTCCGCAATTCTTGATTTACAACATCGGTCAACGATACACGCGTCAACTATCAGAGAGCTCCACAGGCATATTGAGGATTTAGATAACCGTGGCCGCAGGCGTAACATCAGAATCCGCGGTCTCCCAGAATCAGTAGAAAATACCGATATTCCCAAGGCAGCAATGGCCATATTCAATAACCTCCTTGGTCGCCCGCAAGCAACCCCGATTGACATCGAACGTGTGCACAGAGCGATCCGCCCCAGGAGGGGAGATGCAGACCCACCCAGGGATATCGTTTGCTGCCTAGTCAGTTTCCCGCTCAAAGAAGATGTCCTCCGATGTGCTAGAGACAGAGGGCGCCTTTTATATGAGGGGACAGAAATACAACTGTTTCAGGACTTATCCAGCACCACCCTACGCCAACGGCGCGCTTTACGCCCTCTTCTGGACACGCTCCGATCGCGTAACATTCCGTACAGATGGAGGTTCCCCTTCTGTCTCTCTGTACAAGTTAGTGGCCGTTCTTACAACCTGCGCACCCCTGAAGAACTGCCCTCTTTCTGTGCCTCCATAGACATCCCGCTGATTGACTTGCCTGATTGGTTCAGCTCCATGAGATTGCCGCTATCCCAGGATTTGGTAGCCGAGGATAGTGCTATGGATTGGCGCGGTCAGTCTTCTCGTAGAGGGCGGATAGCCCCATCGACCCCTCCGAGACCCCTCATGGGGGACGCCACGACTACCTTCAGTCCGACGGCCTCGCCAGCACACAGGAGGCCAAGACGCGAAACCTAATGGTCCCTGTTCTTCCCTTAACATTGCTACTTTGATGCATACCCTGCTGTGTACGTTCTACTGTTACTGCACACCTTTTTTCGTCCACCCGCCCCATATGTTCTAGTTGCGCACTTGCGCTCTCTGATCAATGCTCGTCGGACTCCTACTTTACCACCTTTACTATTTATCCGTCAAGACTGCAGCCTGTGATTCATGGAACTCTGTCACTGTCCTATGCGCAAATAGTGGGTCTCCACAGCTCCTTCATGCCTTACAAGGGGTTGGGAGTTGGCCCCATTCTAGCTGTCTCGTCCTCATACAAGGGGGATCAGTTTTTAGGCTCTGCCTTACTAATCGTCACCTAACTCTCCGCACTCCACAGCGAGTCCTCCGCCTCCAGTTGGTTATCGATTGGTGCCTTCGCCTAGCCTTCTATTTCCTATTACCATCTGGAGGCATCCTAGGCGATGAACATCCTCCGACATCGTCTTACTGGCAAGCTCTGAACTTCGCCCTCACATCTTTGCGGACCTCCTGCTGTTCGCTTGGGGCTGTTTGGTGATGGATTGTTCGCCCCCCACATCCTCTCCGTGGACATTGGAACACTTGGCCTTCCCGATCCTATGGAAGTGATCCCTGCTCAATTTGTAATGTATAATTTCTGCGTGAATATGTTAGTGTCTCTAAATTTCGACCGGGGGGTGGTTTGGGGGGAGATGGTTATTGTTTGCGGGGACGGATAACTGCTTTTTTTTTTCGGGGAGTGTAAATGTTCTTTTAGTCAGTGGAATCTGATTGTGTGGACGAGCATCACCTCTTCCCGCTACTGGCTAGACATTTCAGAATGGCACCATGTCATTCTCTTCAACCTGGCTTTGACTTGGCCGAAATGGCATACCTGAGGGCTTGCGTGCCTTTGATCACTCCCATGCTCACTTCCCTCCTCCTCCTCCTCCCCACTCCTACGCTATTCCGAGAGAGGTGATGCTCGTACCCTTTGTTTCCCTGGGGACGCTAGCTACTATCCTTGTGTGGGGGGGGGGGGGGTAGGGGGAGGAGGGTTTTCTATGTCTTATTTAGTCCCCTTGATACTCATATATTTGTGGGATGATGACGGGCCTTGATCTTAGGGGACTCATTAGTAACGGTTGCATAGGGGCTTATTGATGTTTTATCTGATTTTGTCATGCTCATTCATGTTTTGATATTGTTGACTTGTTATGTTTGTGCCTTGTGATGTGGTTTGCCTGTAATATGTGCAGGGGTCTTCCGATATTCTCCGTTCAGTGAGGTGCCCCTTTACTATCTCGCGCCCACCTTGACGTAGGCTGCTCTTCCCAATGCGGTCACTCTGTCAGTGCCTTACACACTCTTCCTCTGCATGTCACATACCACTTCATCTCCCATGGAAGACCGGTACCCAAACCTTTATATGCCCCACCCCTGCGGACTTCTGACACCACTTACATCTCTCGAACCCCGCCCCCCTTGTTCTTGCCTTTTGTTTTATAATTTCTCATAGGGGGCTACCGGCCGGCGGATGCGCACTTCCTGGTTTCACGCCGACCTCGTTCCCCACACAGTGAGCTCGGAGAGCTTCCACTGATCCTTTTCATTCGGCTTCTATCCGTATCTTTTTTCTGAGCTTCTCTTCTTTCTTTCTGCTCCTCTTCTTTTTCCCCGACCCTTTCCCCTTTTCCTGTTTTCTTTCTCTCACGTGGAACAGCAAGTCTGTTCCTCTAGCCGTATACTATCTATATTCCCCCCTTTTTTTTTTTTCCCTTCCCCCCTCTTTTTCCCATCCCCGGATCCTCGGCATACCGAAGCTCCGGGCTCAGGCTCCGCCTTCCAACAGCCATGCTTTCTTCCGCTTCACAGACGGGACAACTGTCTCTGAAACTCCTTTCACTCAATGTCAAAGGTTTGAACATACCCGAAAAGCGTTCCATGCTCCTCTCTTACGTACACAAACAGAAAGCGGATGTGGTCTTTTTACAAGAAACGCATCTTCGCCAAGACTCCATCCCCAAGCTTTACAATTTCTACTTCCCCACGGTCCTCCACGCCGCCAACCCCCTGGCTAAGTCTAAGGGGGTTGCAATACTGTTCGCCAGACACCTCCAGTTTCATATAACGGATTCCATGGTGGATCCTGAGGGTAGATACCTGTTTATAAAGGGAGTATTCGCTAACAGACCTATCACATTCGCCAATGTCTATGCCCCCAATGTTCAACAGGTCTCCTTCATGCGCTCAATCGTCTCTGCCCTAGCTGCTTTCCAGGAAGGGTTACTGGTACTCGGAGGCGATCTGAATGTCCCTTTAAGCCCTCTGCTAGACTCCTCCTCGGGAAGTTCTTTTCTGCCCTACAAGGCTCTCAGGCAAATACATATACAATTACAGCTTCTACAATTACATGACACCTGGCGTACACTTTACCCCACTGTTAAAGATTATACTTTTTTTTCCCCACCACACAATAAGTATTCTAGGATAGATTACTTTTTTTTGTCGCAACCAGATCTCCCTCTCCTCCATGCTGCTACTATTGAACCGATGGTCCTTTCCGATCATCATCCCATCTCCATGACGCTACGGTTCCCCATCTCGCACCCGCGCTCCAAATACTGGCGTTTGGATGCTTCCCTTCTTACGGATGTCGCTATTGTTCAGGAGCTCCGCTCTCATATGGCTGAATATTTTTCCTTGAACAGCTCGTCAGACACCTCACCCATCACACAATGGGAGGCCCACAAGTGTGTCATACGGAGTAGCCTCATAGCCCTTGCGACGAGACGTAAGAAAGCCAAACAGGAGCGTCTGAAGCTCCTCTCAGATAGGATCCGCTCTTTGGAGAGAGTACACAAACGGACTCTGGCTGCGTCGACCCTTTCGGAACTCACGCACACAGCTTCTCACGGAACTGGGTAAAGTGGTTAGAAAAAGATACATTCTTACACATAAGCTCTATTATGAGTTCGCAAATAAGAGCGGGAAATTTCTAGCTAGAGCTCTTCGGGAGAAACGGGCTAGTATGACGGTTCATAAAATCAGAGGCTCTGATGGCATTGAGGCTACATCTAACCCCGATATTGCCGCCCATTTTGAACGCTACTATAAATCTTTGTACAACCTCCCTCCGGAACGTCCCCCCATACATTCGGACAAATCTAGAACTACCTTGATCTCTGAATTTCTCCATCTCTACGGTTCACCCGCCCTCTCCGAGGATCTGGTACACGCTATGGAAACTGATCTCACCCTACTTGAACTGCAATCTGCAGTAAAACAGATGAAACCGGGGAAGAGCCCGGGCCCTGATGGTTTTTCAGTAGCCTATTATAAATCATTTTTAGATATACTGGGTACTCCATTTCTTGCTGCTTTTAACACTCTCGCTCAACCTTCAGGGCCGCCTAACCACCTGTTGGAGGCTCACATTACAGTTATCCCCAAAGACGGGAAGGACAACACCCAGGTTTCCAATTATAGACCCATTTCCTTGCTGAACGTGGATGTCAAACTATTCGCGAAGATCATTGCTAATCGTCTTCTTCCCTCGCTTCCCTCCCTGGTCGATTTGGACCAAGCAGGATTTATCCCTGGTAGAGAAGCAAGGGACAACACTATCAAGGCCCTTAATCTCCATCACTGGCTTCGCAGGTCTAACACGCCGGGTTTTTTCCTCTCCTTGGATGCAGAAAGGCCTTTGACAGGATTGCCTGGGATTACTTGAACGCATCTTTGGTGGCACTGGGTTTGGGTGAGAAGATGCTCAACTTTATCATGGCCCTCTATTCTGCCCCTACTGCCCGGGTCCGGGTGAACGGCCATCTGTCAAACTCCTTTCATTTACGGAACGGCACACGTCAGGGATGCCCCCTCTCCCCACTTTTGTTTGTCCTATCCCTTGAGCCCCTGTTGCGGAAAATTCGTTTGAACCCTGATGTTAAAGGAATCACGGTGACAGACAAGGAATATAAGCTTGCAGCTTATGCGGATGATATTCTTTTGTTCCTGGCGGACCCTCACATCACTCTTCCGAACCTACTGAAAGACTTTGCCCTTTTCAGATATTTGTCGAATTTTAAAATTAATTTTTCCAAATCTGCCGCCCTTAACATTACTTTGTCTGCTGAGCTAGTCTCTGCTTGTGAGGCCCAATTCCCATTTCACTGGGAAAGGGATTCCCTAACTTATCTTGGTATCCAGCTCACCAGCAGCCTTGATGACCTTTACGTGAAAAACTTTCTTCCCGCTCTTCGCTCTATGCAAGAAGACCTCAATAAATGGCACCGTCCTTGTTTCTCGTGGTTTGGAAGGGCAGCGATCATTAAAATGAATGTACTTCCCCGTCTCCTGTATCTCTTCCAAACATTACCAATTCACTTACCTCTTGCTTTCTTTGCTTCTTGCAAAAGACTGTGTTCACTGTTCCTTTGGAGCCACAAACGTCCGCGTATTGCCTACTCCCAATTAACCCTCTCTAAACTTAAAGGGGGTATAGGATTCCCTGATCTTTACCGCTACTATTGGGCGTGTCATCTTTCCCGGATAGTTGATTGGCACATTCACACTGCCTCTAAAGACTGGATATCTATAGAGAATGCTTGCTCGCCCTTCCCCCTGGCATCGATTCCTTGGCTTTCGCCGAAACACACGCCACAAGTTCTTCTCACCCATCCTTTGGTGGGACCTACGTTAAAAATTTTCCGTTCGGCTTGTAGATCTGCAGCCATTTCTGGCACACCCAACCCCCTGACCCCCATACGCCTCAACCCTGACTTTCCCCCTGGAATGCATAAAGACTTTTTAATGAAACACTGGCCACACGAACAGATCTTAGTGAAACATTTTCTCCACAAGGGCAAGGTGAAAACACTCCGAGAATTGCAAGAAAGCCTGGGTATTCGCGAATTCCCTTTCTGGGTATATTTCCAGATCAGACATTATCTGCTCTCTCATAAACCCCCTCATAACTGGCATCGCTCTCTTACCCCATTTGAATCTGCATGCGCGAAGGCTGAACCGCGGAAACATCTAATCTCGGAGATCTATCCACTTCTAGTGGAGAGCCGGTCTTATGACTCCCTCCCCGCATGTCGGGCTTGGAAGAGAGATCTTAATGCTGAGCTGTCGGACTCAGACTGGGACCTGGTCTTCCAATACTCTCATAAATGTTCCCTCAATGTCTCGACACAAGAAAACAGCTACAAGATAGCCTCTAGATGGTACCGAACTCCCTCAAGAATTCATCATTTTAACTCCGCCTTCCCCAACAGCTGCTGGAGATGCGGGACCCCGGATGGGTCCTTTCTTCACATTTGGTGGTCTTGCCCGATTCTTCAACCATTTTGGCAGGAGGTCCATAGGTTAGTAGTGTCTATAAGTACCTTACCCTTAGCTCTCTCTCCTGCTCAATTCCTCCTCCATCATTCTTCCCTTCCCAGGGCTCAGTACTTTAAATCATTAGCCATGCACATGATCAATGCAGCCAGACTCTGTATTCCGGTTCTGTGGGGCTCCACTCGCTCTCCCTCTATACGTGAATGGCTCACCCGAGTGGGTAAAACGGCGGACATGGAAGAACTGGTTGCGACTGCTCTCGACACTCCTACGAAATTCTCTCACGTATGGGCCTGTTGGACCCATTTTCTGACTACCCCGGAGTATCGATCCCTCATGGACCAGCCCGTCTGAATCTGATTTGGACTTCTCGATAGTGTTATTTAGTAGTATTTGACCTGAGGGTGCCATCATACTCCCCCCTGTGTTCCACGCGCATTCGTTCGACGCTGATGAAAGCGTAGGTTCCACCCACTCCCGTTACTGTTTGTATTGAGGATAAGGTATTTTTGACGGTTGTCCCCTCTCTTATTTTACCCTCCATATTTGCTTCCCTTCCTCCCCCCCCCTTCCCTCCCCCCCCCCTTTTTTTTTTCTCTCTCTCTCTTTCTTTCTTTCCCTTTCTCTTTCTTTCCCTTTTTTCTCGCCTTCTCTTTTCTTTTCTTTTCATATGCTTACTCACGTTTCGGACAATTTTTCCAATAGAACATTGAGTAGGTGGTCAGCATCACCTCCCGCAATTCGTCAGCGGTTCCCACGACAATTACTCCTACATTCGCACAATTCCATCATCGTATTCTGTAGTATTGACTTCTACTTCGGCATCGTATTTGCTCGTCTCCCCCCTACAGATTTTTACCGCAAGACAATATGGTAGGAGGCCAAACGTCTCTTTCTTTTTAGCACTTGACAAGCATACCTGAATATTACAGGCACAACCCTGTCGTGGCCTAGTTCATCCACACTGTTGGTTTTGCGTTGGACCTCTTTTGCCTTTGTATGATACATGCTTTGCTGTATGTCCTATGTACACTTCATCTGTACATTTTCGTGTGATCATTTGTATCTTGTTTTCAATAAACTTTGTTTTTTGGAAAAAAAAAAAAAAGTAATAGAGGGCAACATAAAACTAGTACGATATTTACTGTTTTGATAAACTAAGGCATCAATATGTGGTTCAATGAATGGAGTAGCAATTCTCCATGAATTCACAAAGTGCTCATCAGAAATCTTGGTTCTAGTTTTGCCCTTTGTGTACTTCATCCTTGAAGATAGTTGCTCACATATATTGGTGCTGCCAAAAATTGATGACATGAATAAGGCATGACTGTGAAGAGTGGGAGATTTTTCTATGGGAAGATAAAATTTATAAAAGTGCAATAAAGAGACACTGTCAAATTGTTCTTCAGTCGCATGTGTTTGCTAAGCGTAAATGCATTTTTCCAAAAAACTTTCAAAAATCAACATTTTTACAATTTTGTGTTGGGTCTCATTCATAGCTATTTTTGACCACATGAGGCCCGCGGGCCGTGGGGTTTGACAAGCTTGATATAATCTATAGACAATACAAGTAAAAAAAAAAATCTTAAAAAAAAAAATCACTTTTCAATGTTACTTTTTTTAAATAGTACTATTGTAAATAAAGAGTATGAATTTTGTTTCATAATTTGTTCTTTTTTAGAAAGGCCCTAAAAATTCTAATACAATGTATTATAAAGTTATTTACAAATAAAATAGAGGCATCTTTCCAATGTTGCACATTTTTTTTTCATGCCACAATAAAAGAAAATTTAAAAAAATGAGTAAGAATAAAATAAAATATTTACTCTTAACTACAAAAAAATAGAAATATAAAAAAATTGCCAGTGGGAAAATGAGGGGGTAAAATGTAATTAAAGGTAAGCAGAATTAAATAAGGGTTAAAAGAAGGGTTAAATAGAAACACATTTTACACCAGTTGTAAGGTGGCTTTAACCACATGCCGCCCAGCCACTGTAGATATACGGCGGCACTGGCAGACAAAACCATGTTTTAAAACGTGTGTTTTGTAAACAGATAGGGGGCTCACACGAGGCACGCCGCCGCCCTATCTGTCCCGCCGATCACCGCCGCAGATGTGAGTCGCCGGGTCACAGCTGGTCCTTAGCGGCTGTTTCCCGGCGATCGGCGGTAAACAGTGACAGAGAGCACAGCTGCAGTAGCTGTGCTGTCTGTCACTTCCCTGTCAGCTCGAGGATGAGCTGATCGAGAAAGAACAGTTTCTCTTTCTCGATCAGCCTTGTCCCGCCCAGTACACACCCCGCCCCCTAGTAAAACACTCCCCTCACTCCTTCCCTGCAAAATAAAGTTAACCCCTTCCTCCCCAGTGCCATTAGTACAGTGTCAGTGGTTTTTTTTTTGCACTGATCACTGTATTAGTGTTTTTGGGGATGTCAGTGACCCCAAGTCAGTTCCCCCCCAATGTCAGAATGTCCGCCGCAGTCCCGCCATAAGTCGCTGGTCGCTGCCATAATTCCCTGATCGCCGCCATTATTAGTATAAAAAAAAACCTAAAAATCCCAGTATCTTTCCCGCCATTTGTATTCGCTATAACTTTCACGTAAACCAATTAATTTACACGTATTGGGTTTTTTTTTTAGCAAAGACATGTCGCAGAATGCATTTTGGCAGAAATTTATGACTAAATTTGATTTTTGCATTTTTTTTTTACTGTACATGTTTTATAGCAAAAAGTCCAAAATATTGTTTTTTTTTCCTCAAAATTGTCAGCCTTTTTTTTTATAGCGCAAAAAATAAAAACCACACAGGCAATCAAATACCACCGAAAGAAAGCTCAATTTGTGGGGAAAAAAAGGATGTAAATTTCATTTATGTACCATATTGCATGACTGCGCAATTGTCTGTTAAACTAGCGCAGCGCTGTATAGCAGAAAAATGCCGTAAATTGCAGTATTTATACCATAGTTTGTAGACGCTATAACTTTCACACAAAGCAATCAATATACACTTATTGGGATTTTTTTTACCAAAAACATGGAGCAGAATACATTTTGGCCTAAATTTATAACCAACTTTGAGTTTACTATATATTTTTTATAGCTGAAAGTAAAAAATATTGTTTTTCTTCAAACTTTTTGGCCTTTTTTTGTTTATAGCGTGAAAAATAAAAAGCGCATAGGTGATCAAATTACACCAAAAGAAAGCTCTATTTGTGTGAAAAAAAGGACGTAAATTTCGTTTGGGTGCAGCATTGCATGACCGCGCAATTATCAGTTGAATTAGTGCAGCGCCGAGTAGCAAAAAGAGGCCTGGTCATTAAGGGGGGTAAATCCTCTGGAGCTCAAGTGGTTAACTATCATATGCAGATCAGAGGTTACCGCCTTGATCTGCATATGAATTAAGGAAATTAAAAACAAAGTAGAAATAATGTTACATTGTATTTTCCTATTAAGCCTTGGAACAACCTTGACACCAGCCCTGTGTTTGGAGCATACCTAAGGCCTTCAACCCATTATGCAAATGTTAATGTCTATATAAGAAAGTACATTTGTATTGGGCAGGCAGATGTTGTCATGCCCTTTGAACCAGATAATCCATTCAGCTCCAGTGCTGAAGTCTACCTGAGCTGGTGACACTTCGTGGGCAATCTGCTGCACTCCAGACCTGAATTCTCCAGCAGGCCCTATGGTGAGCACCTGCGACCATGTATTGGTCATTAGGGTTCTAAACACTATTCAGTCATGGATGGGTCACCGTCAGGGGCGGACTAACAACTTGTGGGGCAATAGGGGATCATGGGGCCCCTGTGTCCTTGCCCAAACTCAAAAAAGCCTATGAAAAAGGTACCAGGGGCATCTCATGGGGCCACCTACTGATCCCGAGCCCTCGGGCAGTGCCCGAGTTTCCAAATGGTCAGTCTGCCCCTGTTGGTGTGGTACTTCATTAATTTTGCCTAATTTTGCACAGGTTTGCAAAGTATTGTTCATGAATTTCATTTTTTTTACTATACCTTACTTGCTAATGGTTTAAATATCAAGTTCACCGGTATAACCTATTTTTATGTTGTTTATCACAGAGGTCCAGCAGCTGAGAAGGGGGCAGGAAGTGAGTATATAACAGGTTTTTTCAGGAAATGTTAATATTGTTGGTCTGACTCTTGAGATATAAGATCAGGTGGTCCATGGGCGGACTGACAACTCATGGGGCCCCCGGGCAATAGGGGATCATGGGGCCCCTGTGTCCTTGCCCAAACTCAAAAAAGCCTATGAAAAAGGTACCATGGGCATCTCATGGGGCCACCTACTGATCCCGAGTCCTTGGGCAGTGCCCGAGTTTCCAAATGCTCAGTCCGCCCCTGGTCACTGTAATAAAAGGCTACAGACAACTTTATCTAAATTCATCTAGAAATGAACAGAAGATAGTCCGTGGTGTTTTGTTAATTAATGGATTTATTCGTTAAAAAAAAAAAAAATCCTTTAATTTATGAGCCACCTAATCTGAATAATCTCAGTTGGTAATTTTTTTGTCTCTGATTTCTGTCCATTATGCTAAAACAATGTAATTGACTTACAGTAACTTTTCCCCAACTCCCCTGTCAACTGAATTCATCTAACTAAATGTTTCAATTTGTCAAGAGAACGACAGATCTGTTTTATGGATTCCACCGCATGCGAAGCTAACCGAGACACCATGCATAGGATAGAAGAGGATGTCTCGACATCTGTAAATAGGAACAAAGAAATAATTGACATACAATAATATATCTCTAACATTTACATATGTATGCAAATGATTGACTCATAAAAACAAAACCCATATGGCATTCCTGAGCATTGTGCTTACTATTCAAGAAAAAGGAAGAAGCTAACAGATTTGTTCCACACACCAACAGAAGCTCATCTTTATTTAAAGTGGACAACTTGCCATGAAACATATATCAAGCCCAATGTAATTTATCGTCTTTACTTCCAGGCGTCGTTTTCTTCCAGCCATGCTGACGGTGGCACTAACGGTTGTCACTTATAGATACCTTTCTTCTGTGGTTTGATAATCAGAGCAACAACATGTATGGATTTTTCTCACTTGTCTTACTGTAAGGAATAATATTACCAGAACATGGGTTTCTAGTCCTGTTTTAAAGTGGACCTATAATCAAAGGGTACCTAAACCCAAAAATGAAAAATTGGTATATTGTAACTTACCGCTCCCTATATTTAGGGGGTTGCATTCATTTTTTTTCGTGTATTTTCATGTACTGACCCTGGCACTAACACACTTCCTCTCCTAAGGTGACAATGCTCAATCACCTTACTGTTTCATATAGTAGAAGGTTTTTAGCACCCCCTAGTGACAGTTAATAAGTCAGTAACTGTCAGGGCTCTGTCCTCGGCAGAGGTGTTAGGAGACCTGGCACCCCTGCCAGTACCTTGCATGGCCACAGAAGTTCACATCGGCTCAAATTTGGCAGCAAACGGCCTTTATAAGGAAGCCCTGCACTACTCTCAGGTGCTGGTTGATCTCTGGCTCCCCAGTACCTTGTTCCTGTTCCTGTGGTACTGTGAACTGTGATTTCCTGTTCCTGTGCTACTGTGATCTCTGATTTCCTGTTACCGACTTGGCTTACTCCTGGACCTGTCTTCTCTGCTGAAACCCTGACCTGACCTCAGCTTGGCTAACGGATATTCTCCCTTGCTCCTCTGTGTATGACCTCGGCTTGGCTAATGGATAATCTCTCTTGCTCCTCTGTGTATGACCTCAGCTATCCCATCTGACTACATCTTCTCTGATCTCCACCCGGTAACAGACCTTGGCTTTGAACCGGCTATCCAGTAATCCTCTGTTCCCCAGAAGGGCTTGCATACCTCGCACAGGTGCCACCTGTCTGCAGACCTCATCTCAGTGCATCAGCTGACCTCCTGGATGGACCACCAACAAGCACTCCTGCAGGCAACCTGTGCCACTTTGGGCCTGACTCCTGGTGTCTGGAACTTAGCCGCAAGGGAAGCCCTCTCACACCAGGTATGTGACAGTAACCTTGCCAGAGGTCTACTGCAAATCATTAGCACAGGAAGTTGAGTTTCTTATCTTTAGGGTACTCATTATCACTCGGTGATCTTTGGGACCTGTCCAGTTGAGTGTGGCCACATGGCCTAAAACATCAGCAACCTCAGAGTTCATGGGTGGCTTACCCAGACCTAATGTGTGCTAAGCTTCCACAGGACAGTCCGTCTTATGCTTCAGGACAGCAGCGGAATCCTCATGCTCTGTCTGACCCACTGAGAGCCACAGGAAAAGATACTGCTATACTTGACCTTGCTATTCTCAGGATTCCACAAGGGTAAATGGGCCCGTCACTCCATACACTGCATCGTACTCATCCCATTACAAATGCTGATAAAACATTCAAGTGTTAATAACTCTTTTATAGAGTCTGATAATCCTGCACTGAGATACATGGCCACCAGTGATCCAAATCGGTGTCCTTATTCATAGATGTAGCTATTCTCCAAAAACTAGACCCAAAGCTAGGGCAGGCTTAATGGAAAACACATTCTGGAGCTCTCCATGGTTCTGCAATTTTAATGCAGCACCCATTAGCAGGTCTTCTCCCAGCATATATACCCTGCAAGGGGAAAGGCAAGCCAGCTCAGGCTGCCTAGAGACAGGGCAGATCCTTTCACGTTCCACCCATGTTTAGCTAATCGCTAGATTTTGTTATAAAAAAAGTTCAACTAAAAGCCCAGTTTATTTATCTCTCATTGCCATGTGAAAGCCAGTTCCTGAAACCCTTTCTTTGACTTTTTTAGAGTGGGTTCTTCTTGCAGTGCCCACATTGCTTCCTGCTGATGTGGACACTGCCCAATGGCTGCCAGAAGAGTCCATCACAGGGGTCTTCAGAAGGTGCTGGAGACTTCAGGCTTCAGGGTCATTATGTCACACTGCAAGGGCTACCAACAAAACAAGTCTGCAGCTTTGACCACCAATCTCTATTAATAGTAGAGGCACTGCAGAGGGTCACTTAGTGGCAGATTCAAGGTATGTTTTTTAGTTCAGTATGTGTAATAAACGTAATATTGATTAGAATTAAGCTCACCTAGTAAAAAAATATATCATTAACTCATTAATTTTATGAATGGCCTGGGTTCCGTTTTGCAAATCTTGCTCAAAGTTCAAAGAAAATGCAGCAGCAAAGTTGGGAGACAAAGGCATTGTCACCTTATAACAGGAAGTGTCTGAAAATGAATGCAGGATTACCAAGGATTATTTGAATATTTTGAATATTGAAAAGGGCTTTTATAATGAGATTAAAGTGGTTCTAAAGCCTAAAGTTTTTTAAGGTAAAAAACCTTCTGTGTGCTGCTCCCCCCACAACACCCCCTAATGCTCACCTGAGCCCTATCTCGATCCAGTGATGTGCATGGGAGCCTTGTCTGCCCTGGGACTCCCTCTCCATCTTGGAAACCAGGTTCATGCGGTGACATCGTCCCTGCGAGCCTACCTGCACCCCTCTGCTACTCCCTGAGCCTTGGACACCACCAGAGCAGCGGGAAAACACCCAGAGCGTGGCCAAAGGACCTGATGCTCCCACTGGACATCCATCACTTGACATGCCTACTTGTTACCTATCTATGTGAGTGCAATTTTACCATTAAATCTGCCTGATTTTAACCATCTGCACTTAGAGTGGTGCTGCTGTCTCTCTTCTCTATCTTCCTCTCCTCATTGGCTGAGATTAGACAGACAATCACAGCCAGTGAGCCAATGAGGAGAGAGCTGAAGAGGGGCAGATCCACAGCTCTATGTGCCTTATGGACGCATAGAGCGGGGCTTGGGAACAAGCAAACACCAGTGGCTTGCTATTAAGGGCACTGGTCAAGGGGGAGGAGTCACAAAAAATGTCCCATTAATACCACTTTTATAGTTTAATTAGTTGCCGACCGCAGATAACCAAATGATGGCTACACTGCGGCCGGCCAGTTCTGGGTGGGCGTCATATGACATCCTCCCAGAATGCGCTCTCCTGCCCGCCCCCTGGGGCGCGCCCCCGCCAATCTCCGTGATCGCTGTGTCCTGCGGACACAGCTGATCACGTGATGTGGTAAAAGGCCAATCACAGTGGCCTTTTACCACATGATCAGCCGTGTCAAATGACACACTGATCACAGGGAAATGCAATTGCCGGTTCTCGGCTGCACTTTCCTTACGCTGTCAGAGCGTGAGGAAAGTACTGCTGAGAACCGACAGTTGTCAGAGCAGGGATCGGCACCGATCATCAGGGCACTGATGATCAGTGCCCTGATGATCGGTGCCCAGGAGTGCCACCCACCATTTCCACCCATCTGTGCCCATCAGTGCCATCCACAAGTGCCCAGCAGTTCCACCCACCTGTGTCCAGCAGTGCCGCCCACAAGTGCCCAGCAGTGCCTAGTAGTGACACACACCTGTGCCCAGCAGTGCCACCCAGCAGTGCCTTCCACCTGTGCCACACACCTGTGCCCAGCAGTGCCACCTACATGTGCCCAGCAGTGCCACCCACCTGTGCCCACTAGTGCCACCCACCAGTGCCCATCAGTGCAACCCAGCAGTGCTGCCAGTCAGTGCCACCAGTCAGTGCCCAGCAGTTGCGCCAGTCAGTGCCTAGCAGTGCCACCAGTCAGTTGCGCCTATCAGTGCTGTCTATCAGTACCCATCATCAGTGCCGCCTAACAGTGCTACCTATCAGTGCCGCCTATCCATGCCACCTCATTAGTGCTGCCTATCAGTGCCGCCTATCAGTGCCCATCAGTGCCGCCTATCAGTGCTGCCTCATCAACGCACATCAGTAAAGGAGAAAAATTACGTCTTTTCAACATTTTATAATAGAAACAAAGAAACTTTTTTTTTTTCAAATTTTGTGCAATTTTTTTTGTTTATAGCGTAAAAAATAAAACACCCAGCGGCGATTAAATACCACCAAAAACAATCTCTATTTGTGAGAAAAAAATGATAAAAATTTCATATGGGTACAATCTTGCATGACCGCACAATTGTCAATCAAAATGCGACAGCGCTGAAAGCTGGAAATTGGCCTGGTAAGGAAGGGGCTATAAGTGCCCTGTAGGCAAGTGGTTAAAGCAATTTTTAGAGTTTGTTTACACACCTTAAATTACAATGAAAATATTAGAAACACTTGTAGTCTCCCTTGAAAACCCATGTGATGGGTTAACAAGCGTGTATAAAACAAGGCAATATCCCCAATACACACATTCCTAAATATAGCTGAAGAGTGAATGGGTGCTGTAGCGACCACCTGCTGGAAACCAGAAGGACTTCAAGGCAAGAAATATGTCACCAACACAGCAGGAAACTCCATAAAGGGGTCCAACGCCTTACTGACTGATCATATCACAGCAGAACATAGTGTTTCAGAGCCATGCAGAACCCCTTCATCAGTTATTTGACATGCTTAATGAAGGGGTCCTGCGTGGCTCCAAAACGTTGCTATCTCCTGCTCTGATGTAATCAAACAATAAAGCGTTGGACCCTTTTATGGAGTTCCCTGGTGTACAGGTTGACAATGCAAGAGCATAATTGGGAGACAAGGATAGAGCATTGTCACCTTAAAACAGGAAGTGGCTGAACAAGGTCCTCCATGGCAGTTTCAGAGATTATTTTAATATTTGGAAAATAAATACAACTTTTGAAATGAGATTAACAGGTTTAAAGAAATGCCTGCAGCGATAAAAGAAGAAAATAAATAGCGCAGGGCAGGCATGACTAGGCCCAGAGTGGGAAGGAAGACGTGTAAGGGGTTAATGATAGTATTAGGATTGGTAAAGGATAGCTGGGGGATCTGGTTGGTAGAGGAGAGTGTAGGTGGGGTCTTCTGCACTTTAGGGTGGGGTGTCCTGGGGAGGGGCGTCAGTTGGGAGTTGGACGTGGGAGAGAGAGCTTCCCTCCCGCCCTCCCTGTTTGGTGAGTGTTGTGTTCCTCCTGGGGGGGGGGGTTATTTTGGTTCCTGGGCGGTGGTTGGTCTTTGGAGGCGGTTCTTATCTTGGAGGTACAAAATGGTGTGGGACCCATCGTTGGTATGGTGTGCCCGGGAACATTCCTGTTAACCAAGGTTTAACTGGAAGGTGGTGGTGCTGCACTGCGGACGGTATGGTTGTCTCCGAGCTGGTTGGTTGCGGCTGGAGGCCTAGTGGAATATGGTTGTCTGCAGGTGCAATTCGGATCGTTTTGGGGGTGCCTTCAAAGACCAATGACAACTCTTTATGTTTTCTGTTATAAGGAATGGTTGATGTGTTTAAATTTGATTTGTTAATAAAAGGCCGTGTTGGCCATTTTACTCCAAAATTGGTGTTGTGTTTTCTGTAAGTATAGTAAGTAAAGGGGATTGTGATGGAAGGGTAATGGTGGTGTAGTGGGGTCTGGATGAACCTATCTCGGGTGCACTAGTCAAGCTCATATGAAATTTTAGAGTTTGGGTTTACACATACTTTAATTAAAATACAATTAAGCCATGAAAATATTAGAAACAAACTTCAACAATACATCTATGGGATGTTGTAAGCCTTTGAAGTGCCAATTAAAAGATCTAATTTCCAACAGAAGCTTTTATTTAAATAAGGAGACCAAAGTTTTGAGGTTAAATGATGGTGAGGCCTGTTATATGCATCTTGTATCTCAGGACTAAATTAAACTATTAAGAAGTATTTCACAAAAACCATCAGTTATTCATAAACGCTAATAATTCATGAAGAAATGAATGAATTTTCTCTCATGACCGGATCCAGGTCGCAGGTAAGTTAATTAACAATGCTGAGCATTATTTAGCAAATGGCACAACATTTAATATTTTTGGACAAAGAAGTGTTTGTCAAGTTTTCTGCTCACCGGGTGTTGACCTGCAATAATTGTCTCATTAGCACTCGAAACAGCATTATGCTGATATCATTCTATCTTTTAATGCAGACAAAGACATTACCATGGTAATATTGTTAAAATAACTGATGCTAGCAGTTTGGTCCATCTCCAATTATCGTAGGTCATAGTTATATGATCTGGGTTTTATGTCCTTTTTAGGCCATTTAAAATGTTTCTGAGTTGAACAAAAATTTTTGGAGAAAAGTGAAACATTTTCCTTGCATGGGAAAATGTTTATGGGGAGACATCTCTAAAAATTGATTTTTTTTTTTAGATAATGAGATGTGCAGATCAGCGAACGATGAAAATCCAGCAGTCATGGTCAAATATTTGGTAGGATACTCAGCAATTTACATTTTTTAGAGAACTTATTTGAAATTTGAGCTAAACATATATTTTTAAATACAAGAAGCATATGTATTCTTACGTTAACCTTTTGGGCATATTTATATAGCAGTGAACTTTCACTAAACATTTACTGGTGGTGAATCAATCATTGTATTTAAAGCACATTTATTTTAATTAATTATTTAATTTTTCATTAGATCATACTTTCCGACTGTGCCGGATTTTCCGGGACAGTCACTCTTTTAGCTAAGCTGTCCAGAGATGTCCATGTCCCAGACAGCATCCCGGACCCTGTACTGTGCCCTCCTGATCCCAGTATTGTGTTCTGATGCCCCCTCGTACTGTTCCCTTTTTCCTCCCCCCTGAACTGTGTCCTTTGTGTTGATTAGTCTATGATTTATGGCATGTTTTCTTATTGTTTAAAATTGATTTTATGAAAAGTACTAATAAATATATTTTTCATTTTATCAGCTATTAACACTTATTTCTTGAGAGTATAGGTGCATAAATTGGGGCAGGCTGGTAGGGGCCTCAGTGCATTAATTTTCCCAGGGGCCCATGATGCTATTAAGATGGCCCTGGCCTGGAAATCTTCAGTAAAGAAAGCATTGTCCCTATGCCTGAACCATCCTAGGACAGCCTGCTTCACTTGGTCATGATTATGTTCATCGTTCACACAGAAAGATTCATCTATTGTGTGATTTCACAACAGGATATGCATTGATTATTATTATTATTATTATTATTATACAGGATTTATATAGCACCAACAGTTTGCTCAGCGCTGTACATTATAATGGGAGACAGTACACGAGACAGCACAGTAACAATACGATTCAATACACGAGTGGTTCGAGGGCCCTGCTCCTTGGAGCTTACAATCTAGGAAGGAGGGGATAGTGGTACAGGAGGAAGTGGCTGTGGGGGATGGAGTGGTAGGAAGAGTGGAGGAGATCGGCAATTAGCTGAGGGCGGGGTAGGCTTCCCTGAAGAGATGGGTTTTCAGGGTGCGCCTAAAGGTGAGGAGAGTAGGTGATAGTCTGATGGATTGGGGTAGGGAGTTCCAGAGGATGGGGGAAGCCCTGGAGAAGTCCTGGAGACGGGCATGGGAGGAGGAGACAAGGGAGCTAAAGAGTAGAAGGTCTTGTGTGGAGCGGAGAGTACGGTTTGGGTGATATTTGGAGACAAGATCGGTGATGTAGTTTGGGGCAGTGTTATGAACAGCTTTGTACGTCAGTGTTAGCATTTTGAATTCTATCCGCTGGGCAATCGGAAGCCAGTGGAGGAATTGGCAGAGGGGGGTGGCGGTTACGGAGAGGTCGGTAAGGTGGATGAGTCTGGCCTCAGCATTCAAGATCGACTGAAGAGGGGATAGCCTGCGGTGAGGTAAGCCGGTGAGGAGGGAGTTATAGTAGTCAAGTCGTGATATAATAAGGGAGTGAATGAGTTGCTTAGTGGTTTCCGGGGTTCGGAACGGTCCTATCTTGGAGATGTTGTGGAGGTGAAGTCTACATGAGTTTGTCAGCGATTGGACCTGGGGCTGGAAAGACAGATTTGAGTCTAGGATTACACCTAGTACTCCTCTGGCTTGCAGGGTGGGACCGATGGTGGCATTGTTGGTCGTGATGGAGAATTTGGGGGGCGCAGGCTGGGGGGAAAACTAGGAGCTCAGTTTTGGAAAGATTTAGTTTGAGGAAGTGGAGTGACATCCAATCCGATATGTCGTTCAGTAGGTTTGTGATTCGGGTGGAGACTGAACGGGTGAGGCGAGGGGTAGAGAGATAGATTTGATTGTTGTCGGCATAGAGATGGTAGTATCCAGGATCAGGCATTCCAGGTGCTGAATATTCACAGGAATGACTGCTGTGGGCTGGGAACCACCATGGCCGGGATAGTCACTGATGGATGTTTAGTCATCTTTGAAACGTTTACAACATCCAAATGTCTTACTGCTGCTGAGCGTCTCATCACCGTACTGTGCTTGAAGTCTTCCATAGATATCTGCAGGTTTTAAGCCTACGTTCACAAGAAACTTGATAACCACACGATGTTCCATGCACACACTAACACTGTTGTCTGCCATCTTGATTACCGGTCTCTGGACTGGCCAACGACATGTGCACTGTCTATCAATAATAGGATACACTTGCCATTTACTACTGCGTAGTACTAGTACCGCCATGCTAACATCACTTTTTATAGTCCTGGTATGACTTGAACACCCCTAGTACATGTATGTCATCCAGCCTTTTCCGGGTTAGGGGTGTGCATGCGGGTTCCCCCTACTGAATCATGCTGTCACTGGCTACAATGGGATTTTGTCAGCAGGACCTGGCCAATGATTTATGACTGAGACCTACTGATCGGCTGAGTCCAATCACAGAACAGAGTCATGTGTTTACAAACACACAGGACTCTGTACACAGAACCACAATTCTACTGTTTCTTCTTCCTGCAAAGCAGGGAGAAAAAACAACCACATCTGTAAGTAAAAGCAGCACACATTACACTTAGGCACACAATTAACCCCTTGATTGCCCCTTGATGTTAACCCCTTCCAAGCCATTGTCCTTAATACAGTGTATAGTATTATATCTGATCATTGTATTAGTGTCACTAGGAATGGCAGAATCAGTTAGTGACCTTCCCAGCAAGTGTCTGTTAGTGCTAGATCTCCCACCACACTATCACAATCCCACTATAAGTCGCTGATCACCACCATTACTCTTATAGCGTCTAAAGCTGTGTAAATTCCAGCATATATGTCATAGTTTGTAGGCACTATACCTTTCTCCCAAACTTATTGGGAATTTATTTTTCACCAAAAACATGTAGCACAATACATTTTTTTAATTTTTTATTTGATATGTTTGATACATGAAAGTAAAAAATTATGCTGTCATTTTTTTAAATTTTTGTTTATCTAATACAAAATTAAGAACCCAGTGGGGATCAAATACGATCAAAAGAAAACTCTGTGTGAAAAAAATGATAGAAATTGTATTTGCGTAGTGTTGCACGACTGAGCAATTGCTAGTTAAAGTAGTGCAGTGCTAAATACAAAAAAAAATGACCTGATCACGAAAGGGGTAACACCTTCTGTAGCTTAAGTGGTTAAAGCTGAAACCTGAGCTAAGCAAATATTTTTAAAATACGTATTTCTATCTTAATTTTCACGGCATATTTATAAAACAGTTAATGCGACTTTCACTAAGCATTCACTGCTGGTGAATCACTCACTGTCATTTAAAACATTTGGACCAGGACGATTCACCTGCAGTGATTGTTCAATAAATGTGATGTTCACTGCAATATTAATATACCCATTTGTGTCCTTTGTATATCACTCCCAAGTCCGTGCAGTAAACCATCATAAAACATCTTCTGCATTTTGCCTTTGTGCAGAAATTTCCCATAATAAAGACCTGTCACTGCTACTCTCTGTCTTTGTGCAAGGTGACTGGTCTTGTATCCACCCTTCCTGTAGTTTTCTGCAGGCAATGTGTAGTGGAGACGTAGTGGCAGATTCTTAAAGTTCAGCTACCAAGACATAGTTACATAGTTAGTCTGGCTGAAAAAAAGACAAAAGTCCATCCAGTTCAACCATAGGAAAAAAAAGGTATAATCCTATACCCACAATTGATCCAGAGGAAGGCAAAAAACCCAGCAAATCATGATCCAATTTTCTCCTACCTGACCTACCTGAATCTTAGGCAGGTTCTGGTAAACTTACCAAAACTGTGGCAGATCTTTCTTGAATTTGGCAAATGCACTTTTAAAGGGTTCATACTGTCGAAAAACTGTTATCGAACTCCCCTCTATATGTACACTAAACTAAGCATACTAAGGAATTAAGTATTTTGGCATTTTACACAGTGCCAGGGCTCTGTCCACAGCAGAAGTACTCGGAGACCTGGCATTCCTGCCAATACGTTACATGGCCACAGAAATGCACACTGGCACACATCAATGTGCATTGGGGCATGCATGAGCACTGGTGCACAGTTATGTATGCCACCGCCTCAGTTTGGTGGCAGACAGCCTTTATACGGAAGCCATTCACTCTCTCCAATTGCTGGTGTGACCTCCTGTTACCGACTCAGCTTGTTTCTGGACCTATCTTTGCTGCCCATCTCCTGTCCTGACCCCGGCTTGGCTAACAGATCTTCTCATTTGCTCTTCTATGTCTGGACCCACCTTGGCTAACGGATCTTCTCACTTGCTCTCCTGTGTCTGGACCCACCTTGACTATCGGATCTTCTCACTTGCTATCCTGTGTCTGGACCCACCTTGGCTAACGGATCTTCTCACTTGCTCTCCTGTGTCTGGACCCACCTTGACTAATGGATCTTCTCACTTGCTCTCTTATGTCTGGACCCACCTTGGCTAACGGATCTTCTCACTTGCTCTCCTGTGTCTGGACTCACCTTGACTATCGGATCTTCTCACTTGCTGTCCTGTGTCTGGACCCACCTTGGCTAATGGATCTTCTCACTTGCTCTCCTGTGTCTGAACCCACCTTGGCTAACGGATCTTCTCACTTGCTCTCCTGTGTCTGGACCCACCTTGGCTAACGAATCTTCTCACATGCTCTCCTGTGTCTGGACCCACCTTGAATAACGGATCTTCTCACTTGCTCTCCTGTGTCTGGACCCACCTTGACTAACGGATCTTCTCACTTGCTCTCCTGTGTCTGAACCCACCTTGACTAATGGATCTTCTCACTTGCTCTCCTGTGTCTGGACCCACCTTGGCTAACAGATCTTCTTACTTGCTCTCCTTTGTCTCGACTCACCTTGACTAACAGATCTTTTCACTTGCTCTCCTGTGTCTGGACCCACCTTGGCTAACGGATCTTCTCACTTGCTCTCCTGTGTCTGGACCCACCTTGGCTAACGGATCTTCTCACTTGCTCTCTTGTGTCTGGACCCACCTTGGCTAACGGATCTTCTCACTTGCTCTCCTGTGTATGACCCTGGCTATCCATCTGACTATGTCTGTTCTAATCTCCACCTGGTACCTGACCCTGGCTCCGAACCAGCTACTCTTCTGTCCTCTGCTACACTGAAGACCTGCTATCTCTCATGGGCATGACCTGTCTGCAGACACCACTCCAGTACATCAGCTGTGCTTCTGGGTGCACCTCTGACAAGCATCCTTAGTCAGATCATCTCTACAAGCACTTCTGCAGGTGACCTGTGCTGCTTTGGGCCTGACTCCTTCTGTCCCATCTTCAGGAAAGTCAGGAACTTGGCCACAAGGGAATCTCTCTCTCCATTGGCCTCCAGCACCAGGTATGTGATACACAGTAAAGTAGGGAATGGCCAAAGAGGGTATCAGGACCTGGATCATCTGCTGATGGCATTTCGGTTCCCTAAGCAGAGGGTAGTAATTCCAGTGGCCACAAGCGGGTGTCTCCCAGCAGCCAGTAGTTTCCAGTAATCAGTTTCCACCTGGTGATGGCTGCTAGGAGGGTATTTGGGTACTCCTCTATTAGTGTCTCCAGCTCCAGTGTTTTGCTTGTTGCCAGATACAGCAAACCGGTACCCTGTTCTTGCTCCTGCCCTGTTTGCTGTTCCCTGTAAATGTAAGTTTTGTACCTATACAGCACTGATCTCAGTGTGGAAATTATATATCTAATGAAGGTCACTTGAACCCTTCACCATGAAGATCACTTGAACTCTTCACCATGAAGGTCACTTGAACCCTTCATACCATCAAACCTGCGCTTAAAATTCCTCAAATGAACAACATAAAAAAGAAATACTCCCTTAAAACCCTGAGAGACAAGGAAAAATAAAAGAAAGAATGGACCCTTTCACTTTGAAATGTCCTACACTTGATGTTTCAGTGGCAACTAAATGTTAATTGTGCCATTGTGTGTATCAACAATATGTATTCTGCCAAGTTCTAAAGAGTCAGTGAAATGAAAGGGTCTTCTCTTAATTCCAATCATCGGCACACTTTGAAAGAGAACATGACATCTTCTGCATCAAATCCTTTAAATGCTTCGGTGGCAGATACACAATACTCAGCACTTGGCTACCTGAATAATTGAGGCTTTGATACATCAAAGTTTGACATCTTCAAACACTCAAGTAGTTTTATTGGAAAGCTTCTTTGACAATAGAAGACTAACCCTGCCATTTCGGATCAATGAGAGTTTTTTTTTTCCTTTATTACTATTATTTTTGTTTTCAAAGCAGAGGCCGGTAACAAGCCTGTAAATAAGTTTGGTATTTGCTTGGAGAGAGCAATGTGGGATGACTTATTCTATGAATTAGATCTTGGTGTTATTATACAAAAACTAACAGCAGGCGAGGCTGACTAAAATTGTTTTCATTCCGATGAAAGCAGCTAAAGGAACATTCTTAGCCTTTCTTATTTTTTGGCTATTTATCATTGTAAAGCACTTTGGCTTTAACCACTTGAGTCCCCGGGCCTTTTTTTCCCCTTAAGGTGGTTGTAAACCTCAGACATGAAATATGAACAAATCATATCCCTCTATAGTGTGTACTTGTCTCAATTAATAGCGTTACGTGTCATTTCTGTCTACTGCCTCATTCCTCTGCTCAGGGGTGGACTGACAACTCATGGGGCCCCTGGATAATAAGGGATCATGAGGCCCCTGTGCCCTTGCCCACACTCAAACCACACCCAAAAAAGCCTACGAAAGGTACCTGGGGCATCTTATTGGGCCCCCTACTGACCCTAGGCCCTCGGGCAGTGCCCGAATGCCCGAATAGTCAGTCTGCCCTGCCTCTGCTATCAACATGAATTACTTCTGAGAAGTTTTCCTGACACCGAGAGAAAAATGGTGACAGGAGAGGGATCCCCTGTAGAGTTACAGCCTCAACTGTATTCCTGTCTGCTATGTGGAGGGAGGGGGGGTGTCTCTTCCCTCCAATCAACTCTCAGAGCTCTCCTCACTGAGCTCTGCAAAGTGTAACTTCAACTCCGCCCCTTTATTTCGAACTCTCAGACAAGCTTTATAAATCTCTTAGATTGTAAGCTCCAAGGAGCAGGGCCCTCCTAACCCTCTTGTATTGAACTGTATTGTTGCTGTATTGTCTCCCGTTATATTGTAAAGCGCTGAGCAAACTATTGGTGCCATATAAATCCTATATAATAATAATAATGTAGCACCTTTGAATGGATGTATAGAAGAGAATGCTACAGATAAACAGGTACAACTTACGTAGGAGGATTTGTTTCATCTCTGTGTATAACCTGAGTATAGTCACTTCACTGGGTATATGTAAGGGTTCACAACCACTTTAAATATTCTGAATTCCATAGCGCTTTTCTTTAGTCAATGGCAATGTCTTGATTCCACAGGTGCAATATTCTCGGCTCAAAGTGTCCCACTCTAATCAGATAATTAAGCCATAACACCTGCAAAGGGTTCCTGAGCCTTTAAATGGTCTCTCAGTCTGGTTCAGTAGGAATCACAATCATGGGAAAGACTGCTGACCTGACAGTTGTGCAGAAAACCATTATTGACACCCTCCATAAGGAGGGAAAGCCTCAAAAGGTAATTGCAAAAGAAGTTGGATGTTCCCAAAGTGCTGTATCAAAGCACATTAATAGAAAGTTATGTGGAAGGGAAAAGTGTGGAAGAAAAAGGTGCACAAGCAGCAGGGGTGACTGCAGCCTGAACAGGATTGTCAGGAAAAGGCCATTCAAAAGTGTTGGGGACTTTCACAAGGAGTGGACTGAGGCTGGAGTCAGTGCATCAAGAGCCACCACACACAGACGGATCCTGGACATGGGCTTCAAATGTCGTATTCCTCTTGTCAAACCGCTTCTGAACAACAAACAACGTCAGAAGCGTCTTACCTGGGCTAAAGAAAAACAGACCTGATCTGTTGCTCAGTGGTGCAAAGTCCTCTTTTCTGATGCAACTTTTGAGCAACTTTTGCATCTCATTTGGAAACCAAGGACCCAGAGTATGGAGGAAGAATGGAGAGGCACACACTGCAAGCGGCTTGAAGTCCAGTGTGAAGTTTCCACACTTGGGGAGCCATGTCATCTGCTGGTGTTGGCCCACTGTGCTTCATTAAGTCCAGGGTCATTGCAGCCATCTACCAGGAGATTTTGGAGCACGTCATGCTTCCTATCGCATACGAGCTTTATGGGGATGCGGACTTCATTTTCCAGCAGGACTTGGCACCTGCCCACACTGCCAAAAGGACCAAAACCTGGTTCAATGACCGTGGGATTACTGTGCTTGATTGGCCAGCAAACTCGCCTGACCTGAACCCCATAGAGAATCTATGGGGCATTGCCAAGACAGAGATGAGAGACATGAGACCGAACAATGCAGAAGAGCTGAAGGCCGCTATTGAAGCATCCTGGTCTTCCATAACACCTCAGCAGTGCCAGAAGCTGATAGCTTCCATGCCATGCTGCATTGAGGCAGTAATTGCTGCAAAAGGGGCCCAAACCAAGTACTGAGTACATATGCATGCTTCTACTTTTCAGAGGTCCGATATTGTTCTATGTACAATCCTTGTTTTATTGATTGCATGTAATATTCTCATTTTCTGAGATTGTGGATTTGGGGTTTTCATGAGCTGTAAGCCATAATCATCACAATGATGACAAATCACGGCTTGAACTATCTTGCTTTGCATGTAATGAGTCTATCTCATATATTAGTTTCACTTTTTAAGTTGCATTACTGAAATAAATGAACTTTTGCACACTATTCCAATTTTTCGAGTTTCACCTGTAGATCCCTCTCAGCAACAATTGACAACCAAGCGACATAAGACCTCCCTCAACAACAATAGATCTTCCACCAGAAACAATAGACGCTCCTACAATAATAGATCCCCCAGCAGCCAGCATCAATAGACCCTCCAGCACTTCTTGTTATTAAATACATTCAGTGCTGGAGGTGCCGATACTGCGTTCCCCTATGGTCCCATTGAAAAAAGCCCTGTCTATGGACTTTTCTTTATAAAATACTAAATTAAATTCCATACCATCATCACCAGTAATCCTCATTATTCAACTTTTTTTAACAAATAAATACACCACATTTCATGGTCTCATATTCTTTCAGCATTGCATCTCTCTACATTTGATTACATCAGATATCAGAATTGCGAAGAAAGCAAATGATGGAAGACCTTCCTCTGCTAAGCTCTGCAAACACAAGTCTGAACAAGGGACAGATAGCAGCTGACACTGACTGAGGGTCCGGCACTGACTGAGGGTCTGGCACTGACTGAGGTCTGAATGGGGCAGTATCTCCACTTAGGGTCACCAGCCCAACACAAATCGATGGGAATTTTTAAACAAATAGGGTTGATATAACAAAGGCAAATAGTCCATACACTAAGTGGAGTCTACGTACCCTCCTGCTTCTCCCATTGAGATATTGCTTTAAAATGGAAATAGAGCATATCAAACGGAACCAGACAAGGTTGCCCACTTTCCCCTATTATTTTTGCCTTACTTATTGAACCATTAGCATCCAACCTTAGAGACGACCCAAATTTTACAGGAATTAAATTTCTTAAAAATGAACACAAAATTAGTCTATTTGCGGACGATATTATCCTAATGATCAGAAACCCCTATAAATCGCTCCAATCGATACGCACGCATATCCACAACTACGCAGCAGTCTCCTACTACAAATTGAATGAATCTAAATCAACTATGTTAAATCTCCATACACCCATAGCAACACAGAATTTAATCTCTAAACACTTCCCTTTTACTTGGGAAAAACATAGCATTCCCTACCTGGGAATTAGAATTACAACCAAAATTAACCAACTTTACACTTCTAATTTCAAACCACTACTTGACACGATCCCCCAGGACCTTAAGAGCCTACGTACTACTACTTTGTCGATACTAGGCAGAGTAGCAACCATAAAAATGTGCATACTACCTAAAATACTCTATATATTTCGTACACTCCCTATACCAGTTCCTTATTCTTTCTTCTCTAAACTTCAAAAAATATTGAACAAATTTCTTTGGAACGCAAAAAAACCCAGGTACAATACAAATCTCCTAATCCGTCCGCCCTCCAGAGGTGGAGCTGGTCTACCTCATTTAAAATCATATTACCAAGCCGCCTTACTGGACCAACTCTTCTTCTGGTGGCACCCGACTATTGAAAAAACCTGGACTGTCATGGAAACCTCCCTGCACCTACCTCACTCATTATCAGATATACTATTCATACCTCAAACATTTCAGTCCCACTCTTTGCATAATCACCCCTGCATACAAGCCTCTTTGATGGCCTGGCATGAGTTCCTAGCTTGTAACACTGTTCAACAAATTTTTATTTTTTGCCAGTTTTGGAAACAAAAGGATCCATTTCTTAATGAATTTCACATTCTGAGTTCAAATATAACAATGAAATTTGTCAATTGGCTCTAGTTTTTCTGTAAACGGAAAGTTTTCTACTATAGGCGTAATGACTACATAATGCACAATAATTATATAGATAGATGTCTTTCCACAAATATAAAGCAAGTGATATTGACTACATAACAAAGCCTAAATGGCATAATATATTGCATAGGATTACCAAGAAAAATTATAGCCATAAGCTAAGTTGAATCATTTTAATACTTAGGATTCTCACTAGTTTTGTCTTCAGTTTGTGTCGGTTTTGCTTCTCTTGGCTTTTCTCTTGTATTCGAGGAAAGGGCTCTCTCTTACAACTGCACGTGACTACACGCTTCAGGTTCTTCCTCACTTGACTCAACCACGAAGGATTCTGGTGCTTTAGGAATTGGTAGCCCCTCTCCATGAGGAACTGGACGTATTGCCGATGGAATATTTGGATAGTGCACAGATAACTTTTTCTTCTTATTTAGCCCTTTTACAATTGGAGGCACCATACAAAAGTAACAATTACTAACATGATCTGTTGGCTCTCTCCAAATCATTGGCACAGCGAAAGGCATAGATGCCTTTTTTCCATTCAACCATTGCTCCAGTGCCGTCCCACAAGAATTGCAGCATATATGTGGTGCCCAGCTCTTGTCCTGGTCTCCTATCTTGCAGCCAAAATACAAGTTGTAGGCTTTCTTAATCATTCCTGTTATCCTCCTTTTTTGTGAGATAAAAGTTATTTCACCGCAGATATAGCAGAAATTATCTGCTTTATTCACACAAGTTCGAAGCATTACTGAGTAGCCTATATAAGCATAAAACGAAATGTAAAGACGCTGTCGAACTACAATCAGCTACAGATACTGCAGCTTTTATGCAGTGAAGTGATGCAATTAAAGGCTAATATTGCATCATCTCAGTATACATGCAATTTTCTATTGGTCACCAGTATCAATTGCGCAATATGCAGCTGAAGTTGCATCATAATTTTGAATGGCTTACGTCATTAGATGGGTGAATATATCATGGAAACTAGAGCCAATCAACATTTTTTAGGGTCATTTTCGTTTTCAGCACCCCAAAATTATGTAAGATTAGCTCATTTTATGCCCAAAACTTTTTACCTGTTGAACAGTGTAATCAAGCACATAAAGACAACATACATATTCTGTCCCCACTCTCATCCCTGCACCTCATCTCTCCTCACTTAAATCTGACATCATGGAAAGCTCGGGGCATACATTACATCCGAGATCTGTATACTATACATAAACTAAACTCATTTCATACAACACAAGAGAAATTTCACCTTCCAGACAAAGAACTATTCACTCATTTGCGTATAACACACGCCCTTTACAAAACAACTCCACCATTCGAAATAGAAATTCCTGCTACTGCACATCAATTCTTTCATAGGACAAACCATCCTAAGAAAGGAATTTCAACCTTCTACACACTTATAACCGGAACGCTATTCACCACATATACTTCATCCTTAAGTAATTGGGAAAAAAACTTGATCCAACCAATAGCCCAGCATACCTGGGAAAAAACATTCACAGTTACCTTTAAAGCTTCAAAGTGTAGTTCCCATTGGGAAACGTACCTTAAAATTCTACACCAATGGTATCTAACCCCCACTAAATTATCCATATATTACCCTCAGTGCTCCCAGACCTGCTGGAGACACTGCGGAGAAAATGGCTCCCTTCTTCATTTACTATGGACATGTAAGTCCCTCAAATCCTACTGGAACAAAGTTTTCCAAATAATTTCCTCAATTACAAAAACTCCAGTTTCCCCAAACCCGGCCTTAGCCCTCCTCCACATCAGAATAGATAGTTTCCCCATAAACTCACGCACCATCGTCATTCATATTCTAGTAGCTGCAAAGACCAACATTACTAAATTGTGGCGATCCCCTACCATTCCACTCCTGCTCCGTCTCATGGCTGATCTCAACTTCCAATGTGAGATGGAAAGAAGAACAGCCCTTCAAAATTCATCATATCAGAAATTTGCAATACAATGGTCTCGATGGTTGAAAAATCCTAATTGCTCAATAAACTGAATACTACCCTATAATACTATAAGGTACTTATTTATGCTACAAGTGTGTCTTCCCTCCCTCTTCCTCCCCCCCACCTCATAGCCCTCCCCCATTTACAACTTACTTGCTCCTAAAAGGTACACAGAATACTGAGCATACTTCTCATGTCATAATCAAGACTTATGGTTTCTCCAGCCAGATGGTGGAGAACCTCCAATCTTACCTGTTTCCTTTTTTTACTGTTCTCTCTAATGTGTACCATTCTAAGCTGTTGTTTATATATACCCTTGTTATGTTATAATCTTTCAATAAAAATCATTTAAACATAAAATGGAAATAGATGGATGCACTGTTGGAGGCATGAGAGAGAGTCATGTACTTACCTATACCTAGGGATGAGAACACTGATATCAACTAAAGCATGTACACTCAACCTCTTTGGTCGACCATGGCGAGGCCTGTTCTGAGTGGAACCTGTCCTGATAAACTGCTGTATGGTCTTGGCCACCGTGCTGCAGCTCAGTTTCAGGGTCTTGATATTATTCTCATAGCCTACGCCATCTTTATGTAGAGCAACAATTATTTTTTTCAGATCCTCAGAGAGTTCTTTGCCATGAGGTGCCATGTTGAACTTCCAGTGACCAGTATGAGAGAGTGAGAGCAATAACACCAAATGTAACACACCTGCTCCCCATTCACACCTGGGACCTTGTAACACTAACAAGTCACATGACATCGGCGAGGAAAAATGGCTAATTGGGCCCAATGTGGACATTTTCGCTTAGGGGTGGACTTCCTTTTGTTGCCAGCAACTTAGACATTAATGGCTGTGTGTTGAGTTATTTTGAGGGGACAGCAAATTTACATGTTATGCAAGCTGTACAGGGGCGGACTGACCATTTGGAAACTCGGGCACTGCCCCAGGGCCCGGGGTCATTAGGGGGCCCCATGAGATGCCCCTGGTACCTTTTTCATAGGTTTTTTTGAGTTTGGGCAAGGACACAGGGGCCCCATGATCCCCTATTGCCCGGGGGCCCCATGAGTTGTCAGTCCGCCCCTGATGTACACTCACTAAGTCACATTGTAGCAAAGTGTAATTTCTTCAGTGTTGTCATATGAAAAGATAGAATAAAATATTCACAAAAATGTGAGGGGTGTACTCACTTCTGTAAGATACTGTATATATACGTGATTTCGCATTTCTGGGTAGGGGGCGCATGCGAGCTACGCTGCCATTCGCGGCCTCAGCTGACAATCACCGGGTCTCGGACGGTGATTGTTCATTGGCACCAGGTGATCGCTGAGTATCTCCAACGGGGGAGAGAACTGTTTATAAACAACACAGATCTCTCCCCTGTCAGTTCCTGCACACTGCTTTGAATGGCTCTGCATAGCACAGCCATACAAAGCAGTGTGTTTACAGTGGAAAGCTCACACATAGCCCCCATAGTGAAACAACACACAGTTAACCCTTTGATCATCCCAGATGTTAACCCCTCCCTGCCCAGTGCCATTAGTACTTTTTATTAGCACTGATCACTGTATTGGTGTCACTGGGGATGTCAGTGGCAGTTAGTCAGTTCCCCCCCAGTGTCAGAATGCCCGCCGCAGTCCTGCTATAGGTCGCTGAGTGCCGCCATTACTAGTAAAAAAAATACCCCAGTATCTATACCGCCATTTGTAGACGCTACAACTTTCATGTAAACCAATTAATTTACAAGTATTGGGATTTTTTTTAGCAAAGACATGGAGCAGAATACATTTTGGTCTAAATTTATGATGAAATTTGATTTTTTTAATTTTTTACTGGACATGTTTATTAGCAAAAAGTCAAAAATATTTTTTTTTCTCAAAATTTTTGGTCTTTTTTTGTTTATAACTCAAATTAAAAATGCACAGGCGATCAAATACCACTGAATGAAAACTCTATTTGTAGGAAAAAAGGACGTAAATTTAATTTGGGTGCAGCATTGCATGACCGCGCAATTGTCGGTTAAAGTAACGCAGTGCCATAACGCAAAAAATGGCCGGGTCAGGCAAGTGGTTAAGCTTGGTTTTTTAAATTTTATTAGGGGAATTGAACTTGAATGGGGTAAGGGGTGTATGGGATGCTCAAAAGGTAATGGCAACTGAGGACAGTCTCCCTAGAACTATGTACAGGTCTCTTTAAACAGCAAAAATTATCTTCTGAAGAGTGAGCTAGCATCTCCTGGTGTACCAACACAGACCCCAGATACTCCTCTATCCAACTGTCTAAAGGAATCCCTGGGCAGGGGATCCAGTGACTGTCACTTTAAATACAAAACAGCCCTGGGTCAAAAACTAATCCAGTTTCCCACTAGAGTGCTCTTTCCCATATTTGGCCCAGGGGTGTAGGTCTACTCACTCAGTCCTCTGTCTGTGAATTGATGGATTGGTGGCCTTCTGCTGGGCTGTTCCTTCCCTGCTCCACAGATGGTCCTCACTCTGGGGGCAGATGAGGTCCTGAGCTTTCCTACTTTCCAGCTCCACTGCCTGTAGGTGAGCCTCTCTCCATCTGGGCCCCCTCCCAGGCTCCTGCTCTCCATCCTCTCACTCCATCTTCCACCCAAACTCTCCTGCTGCTGAGAAGGCTCTGTTAACTTTGAAGGTTGTCCTGGCCCATGCCAAACCTCTTGCTTGGGGATTGTCCAAGGTCCCCCAAGTGCGCAGGCCAGCCCCTTCTCACCTCCACCAACTGCTTCTACAATTGTCTCAAAGATTCTAGAATAGGGGGAAGAAGCAGGGAACTGGACTGCAGAGCCTGTCAGCTCTGACCCTAATGTTTCCTCCCACAGGCTGCTACTCAACTTCTGACTAACAATTGAACACTAACTCCCCCTAGCTAACTAGGAGGGTGCTACATTTTTTTTTTTATTAGGAGGTGTACTTAGGGGAGTTTAGTTTGCTTCATAGCACATTATGACATAAACCACCTGGGGGTCCATTTAATAAGAAAAAAAAGAGATTAATTCCTTAATTCCCATTTAATTTTTTTCATGGGGCTTAGAGAAGCTCTTCTGAAGTATCTCGGACCTTTTATTGTGCCAAAAACATGTTGTTTGTTAGCCTAGTTATTTATGTCTTTTTTTTATATGGATAGGATAAAGCAGACAATAAAAAGGTGAAATGAAAAAAATATTTTAAAAATATATTTCAAATATATTTTTCTTCCATATGGGAAGTCCCTATTTATCTTTGGAGCCCAGCATAAAAAACACTGGTAGTTCTGGGTATGGGTAGGAATGACCACATAAGAATTTCTGCCTGCCCAAAGTATTGGTGAAAATGAAGAAATGTCCGTGAAATGTCATAATTATGCGTTAGAGTCAATAAGGAAGGAAAAACTAATGTAGATTTTGACCTTTTTAAAATGTGCAA